>NC_088349.1:32780000-33080000 GCF_036884655.1 Musa acuminata AAA Group | reverse complement strand
AGAGCAGTGCAAGTTTATGGGATACCCCAAGGAAACTTTTGGGTATTATTTCTTTCATCTCGAGGACCAAAAGGTCTTTGTAGCTAAGAGAGCAGTGTTCCTTAAGAAGGAACACATTCTTGGCGGAGACAGTGGGAGCTTGATAGAGTTGAGTGAGGTTGGAGAACCTAGCTTAAGCACCACTCTACAGCCCGAGTCTGTTCAGGTACCTAATACACAAGTTCCAACTTTACATAGGTTCGACAGAATATCTCATCCTCTTGAGTGATATATGGGGCATATTAGAGGAGAAGATGTTGAGAATATTGATCCTTAGACCTACGAGGAGGCTATTATGAGTATAGACTCTGGGTAGTGGTAAGAAGCCATAAATTCTGAGATAGATTATATGTACTCCAATAAGGTTTGGAACCTAGTTGATGTGCCCGAAGGTATTGTACCCATCTGTTACAAGTGGATCTTTAAGAAAAAGATTGGAGTAGATGGAAAGGTAGAGACCTATAAAGCAAGGCTAGTGTCAAAAGGGTATCGTCAAAGGCAATGTGTTGACTATGATGAACCCTTCTCACCCGTAGCAATGCTAAAATCTATCCAAATTCTATTGGCTATTACAACACACTATGATTATGAGATATGGCAGATGGATGTGAAAACTGCATTCCTCAATGGGAACCTTGAGGAGGAGGTGTATATGATATAACCTGAGGGATTGGTGTCCAAGAACTTCCCAACCAAGGTGTGCAGGTTGCTTAGATCCATTTATGGACTAAAGCAAGTTTCCCAAAGTTGGAACATAAGATTTGATGAGGCAATCAGATCTTATGACTTCGTTAAGAATGAAGATGAGCCTTGTGTGTACAGGAAGGTAAGTGGGAGATCACCTTTTTTGTGTTTTATGTGGATGACATCCTGATCATTGGGAATGACGTAGGAATGCTATCCACAGTAAAGGCTTGGTTATATAGACACTTCTCCATGAAGAACTTAGGGGAAGCATCCTATACCTTGGGGATTCAAATCTATAGAGACAGATCCAAGAGGATGCTTGGTTTGTCTCAATCTAGGTACATAGAAATCATTGTCGAAAGGTTTGGCATGAAAAATTTCAAGAGAGGTCTCATACCGATGAGACATGGGAGATCGCTTTCTAGGAGTATGTCCCAAAAGACTCCAAAAGAAAGGGCGAACATGTATATGATACCTTATGCCTCGGCGATAGGGTCTATCATGTCTGCCATGCTATGTACTAGGCTTGACATAGCACATGCTTTGAGTGTCATGAGCAGGTATCAAGCGGATTCAGGCTTGGAGCACTGGAAAGCAGTAAAGTGTATCCTTAAGTACTTGAGAAGGACTAAAGATCTTTTACTAGTATATGGAGGTAGTAGCCTCAAGGTTGAAGGCTACATAGACTCAAGTTTTCAATCTGATGTCCATGATAACAAGTCGAATTCGGGTATGTGTACACATTGAATGGAGGAGCAGTATGCTAGAAGGGTTCCAAGCAAGATACTACTGCTGACTCGACCACAAAGGCAGAGTATATTGCTGCATCAGATGCAGCAAAGGAGGGAGTCTGGGTGAAGAAGTTCATCACAGATTTGGGAGTCGTGTCGGATAGTGAGAAGTCGATTTTCTTATATTACGACAACAATGGGGTGATTGCTCAAACGAAAGAACCCAGGTCTCATCAGAAATATAAGCATGTTCTGAGAAGGTTCCACCTTATCAGAGAGATCGTAACTTGAGGAGATATAACAATGGAAAGAGTTCCATCCGAAGATAACATTACAGATTCACTAACAAAGCCGTTGTCTTAGATTGTCTTTGAGCATCATAGGGGTCTGATGGGGATCAGACACATAGGTGATTTGACTTTAGGTCAAGTGAGAGATTACTCATCATAGGTGCCTAGCAAGCCAATCATATGAGTGATGGCACGTGTGACTTGACACAGAATCATTTTGCTTATTATATTTTAGTATTTATTACTTTATATTGATTATTGCATATATGCATATACATATTGTGATGTCCTTGGATCTGTGCAATTGGAATCGGATCGTGATGAGATCACAATAATGAGACCGATTCACCTTTAAACACAGATCCTAAATAATCCCGGTCATAGGTTACTCGAGAGGGACATCTTGATAATTGGACAGACTGGTGTGCTGTATACCCATCCATATGATGGATGCAGTTGGTCTCATAGTTACTCATGTGGGGACACTAGGGATAGAGTACAGGTGCTCATTGGAGAATGAGTTCACTGATTGATCTGCTTTTGGAATGCTAGATGGTTGATGATACCTTATTGTCAGACAGCGATTCCATAGTCCTAGTGGTTTATTTGGTCTTAGAATTGAGACACCAAGGATGTCCTATATGAGTGCTCCACTCTTTGATACCAGACTTATAGGTTTGGATGTTCTATATCTAGTATAGCTGGTCATTGGGAGTGGTAGTCGACCTTACGAGGGCTATTGAGTGTCGATAGAGGATCATCCACTCTCGGCGTCATGAGAGGAATATCTCATGTGTTCTTGCTCATACAAATCCCTAGCCAAGATTATTCAGGTTGAGAGAGAAAGAGTTCTCCGGGAGAATCCGATTAGAGCAAGACTCGAGTAGAAACCGTATGGGTCCTATAGCACCATGCTCAATATATGGTCTTTGGGATATTAGATGGATGAGGGACTATAGGTACACTGTAACTGAGGATAGACAGGTCCAATGGATTGGATTCCCCTATATCGTCTGGGGACTACGGCGTAGTGGCCTAGCACATCCTTAGTCGATGAGTCGAGTGAATTATTACAAAGATAATAATTCACTATGTTAGAAGGAGTTCTAACAGGTATGACTCACGGCCAGCTCAATATTAGGCCTAGAGAGTCACACACATATGGTAAGCATTGCAATGAGTAGAGGTTCGGATATGAGATATCTACCGGAGCCCCTATCTTATTGGATATCTAATAAGCCCCTAAATTATTGGATCCCATGGACGAGATCTAATAAGAACCCATGAGAGATTATTGGATAGAGATCCACTAATCTAAAAGGCTTGGGTAATTGAATGCAGATCCAATACCCACTAGGGGAGGATCCATTAGGTTTTTGACAGGGGGCCTCTATAAATAGGAGGGATTCAGAGCCTCATAGGCTAGAGCCTTTTTTTGCCTCTCCTATTCTCCTCCCCCTCTACATCTTAGAGTAGGCTTGGAGTTTTGAGGAGCATTATCGCAGCCCTACTGTGTGGATCACTGCTAGAGAGGAGGATAATTGACCTCCTTCACCCTCTCCTAAAGATCTGTAAGGAAATAGGGATATACGATCTTTCTAGGTAACACAATCTACTCTATACGCAGTTTTAAGTTTCGCGGATTTTGCGCACCAATCTTTCCACGACGATGAACATCTCTTTGGGAATAGGGGATTTTATTTTTCTTGTTCTTCCGCCGTGCATGTGATGTCACCCCCAGATTTCTCAACATAAGGGTCACGTTCATACAAGTGGTAGAATTAGATTTGTGAGTAGCTCTCGCCAAAATCCAACCACCTTTGTTAAAGGCCTTATCTTGCATGTATCACCCTACATCAAATGCCACATTTATTGCAAACTCGGATATATTACTTATAAATGCCCATTTAAGAGATATAGTCTATATAAATTGATTTGGGTTCATAAAAAAACCATAAAGTACTCTATGCAAAATGATAAATTGAGTAGATCGATTTTCGAGATACACAAGGTCAAATGGTTATCTAAAGTTTACTCTTTTTTGTTGAAATATTTACCATCACAAGCTAGGAGTAAGAGATGGTACCTTGATAGTGGATGCTCCAGGCACATGACCGGAGATTCATCTAAATTCTCTAAGCTTACTAGCCTAGATGAAGGGTATGTCACCTTTGGAGACAACAAAAGGGTAAAATCATTGGCAAAAGAACCATATGTAACAAATCCAACTTTTTGATTAAAGATATGTTGTTAGTTGATGTCTTAAAGCATAATCTGTTGAGCATTACTCAATTATGTGATAAAAGATACATCATTAGATTTGAATCTAATACATGTATTATTGAACAACCACACAAAAACACCTCTATGAGTACCCTAAAACAAAATAATGTATATACTATTGACATTAATGATCTTTATAATGAAATGTGTTTTTCGGTTTTGAATGATAATGCTTGGCTTTGGCATAGGAGATTAGGTCATGCTAGTGTGAAACTAATCTCTCAAATCTCATCCAAAAAACTTATAAGAGGTATTCCTAACATTAAGTTTGTTAAAGATAATGTGTGTGATGTATGTCAACTAAGAAAACAAATAAAAAGTAGTTTCAAACCTAAGAATCAAATAAGCATCTCTAGTCAATTCCAATTGATCCATATGGATTTGTTTGGACTAATTGATATATCAAGCCTAGGAGGTAGCAAATACGCCTTTGTAATTATGGACAATTATAGTAGATACACTTGGATATATTTCTTGGTACACAAAAGTGATTACTTTAGGTATTTTTCTAAGTTTTGTAAACTTGCTCAGAATGAAAAAGGCTTTATGATTTCATCAATTCAGAGTGATCATGGTGGCGAATTTCAAAACCGTGATTTCTAAAATTTTTGTGAATCTAATGGATACAACCACAATTTCTCTACTTCGAGAAATCCTCAACAAATGGAGTAGTAGAAAGAAAAAATAGAAATTTACATGAAATGGTAAGAACCAAGTTGACAGAACATAGCCTACACAAATATTTTTGGGCTGAAACTATTAATACGACATGCTATGTCATGAATAGGATTCTAGTAAGACCATTACTTTCCAAAACTCATTATGAATTGTGGAATGACAAAACACTCAATGTTTCATACTTTAAAGTTTTCGGTTGTAAATATTTTATAATGAAAAAGATGCCTTAGGAAAGTTTAATGTAAAATCTGATAAAAGTATTTTTTTTTTCATTCTTCTATTTCAAAAGTCTTTCGTGTCTTTAATAAAAGAACGTTGGTCATATAATAGTCTATTCATGTTGTCTTTAATAAAGTCTCCGAAATAAGAAAAATAAGTTTAATGATGATCTTAATTTTGATGCTTTGAATTTAATTGAACCCTCTCCTCCAACTAGCAATTTGGATACATCTTCTTCCGAAACATCCTTACCTAAGGAATGAAAATATATAGATGATCATCCTAAGGAGCTAATCATAGGAGACATATCAAAAGGGGTTCAAACTCATTCTTTTCTTAAAAAATTTTGTGCCAGCACCACTTTTCTTTCTCAAATTAAACCAAAATTCATTGATGAAATCTTGAAAGATAATTTATGGGTTATTACAATGAAAGAAGAGTTGAACCAATTTGAGAGAAACGATGTGTGAAAGCTTGTTCCGAGGCTAAATGACCATTTAATTATTGGTACTAAATGAGTCTTTAGAAACAAGCAAGATGAATTGGAATCGTGGTTAGAAACAAGGCTAGATTAGTGGCCAAGGGTCTCAACCAAGAAGAAGGTATCGAAGAAACCTTTGCTCCTATGGCAAGATTATAAGCCATAAGGATGCTCTTTGCCTATGCTAATAGTAATAATTTTAAATTATTTCAAATAGATGTTAAAAGTACTTTCTTAAATGACTTTATTTTCGAAGAAGTATATGTTGAACAATCATCCAGATTTTAGATCTCTTTTTTTCCTAATCATGTGTTTAAGTTAACTAAAGCTCTTTATGGATTAAAATAAGCCCCGATAGCTTAGTATGAAAGACTTAGCTCCTTTCTTATCCAAAATAATTTCTCTAAAAGCAAGGTTGATACTACATTGTTTATTAAAAATTTTAAAAATGACTTTCTTGTTATTTAAATTTATGTTGATGATATTATTTTTGGTTCTATAAATGAATACTTATATGAATCATTTGCTAAGAGTATGAGTCAAGAGTTTGAGATGAGTTTAATGGGTGAACTAACTTTCTTTTTAGGCTTATAAATCAAACAACTTAGTGATGATATTTTTCTTAGTCAAACCAAATATGTATTAGAATTACTAAAATGGTTTAATATGGATGATTCAAAAGTTATCAATACTCTTATGAGTCCTCCACTAAGTTAGACAAGGATGAAAGAGGAGAAAGCTGTGATAAAAAAACTTATAGGGATATGATAGGTAGTTTACTATACCTCACCATAACTAGACCGGACATCATGTTTAGCGTAGGACTGTGTGCTAGATTTCAATCTAATCCTAAGCTATCTCATCTTAAAGTAATTAAAAGAATTCTTAGATATCTAAAAGGAACCCCTAATTTAGGATTATGGTATCCAAAATCTAAAAACTTTGAATTAATTACTTATGCTGATGTAGATTTTGCTGGATATTGAGAAGATAGAAAAAGCACATCCGGAATATTTCAATTCTTAGGTCATGCACTTGTTTCTTGGTCTTCCAAGAAATAAAACTCGATTGTATTATCTACAACCGAAGCAGAGTATATAACAGTTGGTGCATGTTGTGCATAAGTTATATGGATGAAAAATACATTAGAAGATTATAAGATTCATGTTAAGAATATTCCCATAAAATGTGATAACACTAGTGCAATATGTTTAATAAAAAATCCTATTTAACACTCTAGAACTAAACATATTGACATTAGGCATCATTTCATAAGAGATCATCTTAATAACTATGACATATCTATAGAATTTATTGATATGAAATATCAATTAGTCAATATCTTTACAAAACCTTTAAATGAAGAATAATTTGATTTTATTAGAAGAGAGTTAGGAATGTTAAATTGTCCGAATGCATGAGTTTATTGTATATCTTTTCCAGAATTTCTCGATTTTTTAAAGCTTTCATGAAATCCAGAACATAAATTTACTTGATATCAAATTTATTTCATATGCTTGCTCCATCTCTTAATGATTTTTGATACACTTAGTCTCTGCACTCATGGAATTTATTGACAAATATATCTCTCACGGATTTCACTCTTGTGAATTTTTAATGAAAACCAGATTTGATTTATAAAGTTTTATTCGTGGATTTTTTCTTCATATGATGCTCCTTTCCCAAGAATTCTTCCTTACTTTTCTCATGAAAGAAGAATTTTTATGGATGTAATGATCACTTGCAAGAATGGGGATTTGATTTCATATGGATATCTTGATCTTTTTCATGAATTCCTTCTCCTTGTTGAACTAGAAGCTTGATTCAATGAAACTCATTTATTTTCATTTGACTTGGTTCAAATCCTTTCATTAATTTGGTTCTTGATGAATTCCTTCCTAACTCTTTTTCCTCTTCTTCTTATTTTTTATGACAAAGGAAAAAAGAAACTTCCACATCTCAAGAAGAACTAAAAGATTTTGTGCATCTAAAGTAAAAATGTTAGCTTATCCAAAAGAAGTTATCATGCAAAGTTTTTGCTTAACTTCTCATTTTTGCTAACTTGGATAAATTGGTGTTGAACTTACTTGAATAGTTCTTTTTAAACACTTACTTTGTTGAATGTTCTCCTCTTCGTTGATGACAAAGGAGGAGAAAATTTGGAAAATTGATGACAAATTGGTATTATAAATGTTTGAAATAAATGTGTAAAATGTATCTTATCATAAATGCTTTGCAAATATTTGAAATATAATTGGAATTGTCAAATACATCGCAAATACTTGAAACATATGTTGGGAAATCTTGGAAGCGACATTATATGTGTAGCAGAAGAATAGAAAACAAAATCCCTAATCCCAAAGATATGTTCGTCGTCGTGCGAAGATTGATGCGCAAAAATTCGTGAAATAGAAAACCACGTGTGAGATAGATTGTGTTACCTAGGGAGATCGTATATCCCTGAATCTCTATATATCTCTAGTTGAGGGTGAAGGAGGTCAAACGCCCTCCTCTCTAGCAATGGTCTGCACAGTAGGGCTACGACGATGCTCTTCAAAACTCCAAGCTTGCTCTAAGATGGAGAGGGGGAGAAAAATAGGAGAGGCAAGTAAAACGCTTTAGCCTATGAACCACTAATTTCCTCCTATCTATAGAGGCCCCCTATCAACTTAACCCTAATACATCCTGCCCTATTCGGTATTGGATCTCCATCCAAACTACCCAAGCCTCTTAGATTAGTGGATATCTATCCAATAATCTCTCATGGGTGCTTATTGGATCTCATCCAAAGGATCCAATAATTCATGAGGTTATTGAATATCTAATAAGATAGGGGCTCCGAAGGATATCTCATATCCGAACCTCTACTCATTGCACTGCCTATTATATGTGTGTGACCCTCTAGGCCTAATATCGAGCTGACCGTGAGTCATACCTGTCAGAACTCCTTTTGGCTAAGTGAATTATTATTTCTATAATAATTCACTCGACTCATCGATTGTGGACGTACTAAGCCACTACGTCGTAGTCCATAGATGATATAGGGGAATTTAATCCATTGGACCTATTTGTCCTCAATTACCATGTACCTATAGTCCCTTATCCATCTAATATCATAGAATCCGTATACTAGGTATGGTGCTATCAGACCCATACGGTTTCTACTCGAGTCTCGTTCTAATCGGATTCTCCTAGAGAATTCTTTCTCTCTCAATCCAAACGACCCTAGCCATGGATTTGTTTGAGCAAGAACATATGAGACACTCCTCTTATGACATCGAGAGCAAATGATCCTCTATCGACACTCAATAGTCCTCGTATGGTTGGCTACCACTCCCGATAACTAGCTATGCTAGATTTGGGACATCCAAACCTATAAGTTGAGTATCAAAGAGTAGAGTACTTATATAGGACATCCTTGGTGTCTTAAGTCTAAGGACCAGATACACCACTAAGGCTACGGAATCACTATCTGACAATAAGGCATCATCAACCATTCAGTATTCCATAAGTGGATCAATCAATGAACTCATTCTCTAATGAGCACCTATATTGTATCCCTAGTGTCCCCACATGAGTAGCTATGAGACCAGTTGCATCCGTCATATGGATAGGTATACAGCACACCAGTTTGTCCGGCTATCTTGATGTCCCTCTTGAGTAACCTATGATCGAAATTATTTAGGATTTGTGTTTAAAGGCGAATCGGTCTCATTATCATGATCTCATCACGATCCAATTCACATTGCATAGATCCAAGGACAACACAATATATATATACATATATGCAACATGCAATATAAAGTGATAAATATCAAAATAGAATAAGCAAAAAAACTGCGTGTCAAGTCACACGTGCCATCACTCACGTGATTGGCTTGTAGGGCACATATGACTAGCAATCTCCTACTTAACCTAAAGCCAATCACCTATGTGTCTGATCCCCATGAGACCCATGTGACGCTCAAAGACAATATGAGACAATGGCTTTGTTAGTGGATTTGCAATGTTATCTTCGGATAGAACTCTTTCCACTACTACATCTCCTCGGGTCCCGATCTCTCTAATAAGTTGGAATTCCTTAGAACACATATGATGATACCTGAGTTCCCTCATTTGAGAAATCGCCCCATTATTATCATAATATATGGGAATCGACTCCTTGCTGCCTAGTACGACTCCTAGATCTGTGATGAACTTCTTCATCCAAACTCCCTTCTTTGCTGCCTTTGTTACAGCAATGTACTCTGCCTTTGTAGTCGAGTCAACAGTAGTATCTTGCTTGGAACTCTTCTAGCATACTGCTCCGCCATTCAATGTATACACGTACACTAAATTTGACTTGCTATCATCAACATCGGATTAGAAACTCGAGTCAGTGTAGCTTTCAACCCTGATGTTACTACCTCCATATACCAGTAAAAGATCCTTAATCCTTCTCAAGTACTTAAGGATACACTTTATTGCTCTCTAGTGGCCCAAGCCTAGATCTGCCTCATACCTACTAGTGACACTCAGAGTATGCGCTATATCAGGATTGGTACATAGCATGACATACATTATAGATCTTATTACTAAGGCATAGGGTATCTTATCCATATTCTTCCTTTCTTCAGGAGTCTTTGGGGACATACTCCTAGAAAGCGATATCCCATGTCTCATCAATATGAGACCTCTCTTGAAATTTTCCATACCAAAACTTTTGACAATGGTGTCCATGTACCTAGATTGGGATAAGCTAAGCATCCTATTAGATCTATCTTTATAGATCTGAATCCTTAAGATATAGGATGCTTCCCCCACGTCCTTCATAGAGAAGTGTCTAGATAACCAAGCCTTTACTGTGGATAGCATTCCTACATCATTCCCAATGATCAGAATATCATCCACATATAACACCAAGAAGGTGATAGCGCTCTCACTTATCTTCCTATACACACAAGGCTCATCTTCATTCTTAACGAAGTCATAAGATATGATTGCCTCATCAAATCTTATATTCCAACTTAGAAAAGTTTGCTTTAGTCCATAAATAGATCTAAGCAACCTACACACCTTATTTGGGCAATCCTTAGACACGAATCCCTCAAGCTATATCATATACACCTCCTCCTCGAGGTTGCCATTGAGGAATGTGGTTTTCATGTCTATTTATCAGATCTAATAATCATAGTATGTTGCAATAGCCAATAGAATTCGATGGATTTTAGCATGTCTACGAGTAAGAAGGTTTCGTCATAGTCAACACTTTGCCTTTAACGATACCCCTTAGCCACTAGCCTTGCTTTATAGGTCTCTACCTTTCCATCTACTCTGATCTTCTCCTTAAAGGTCCACTTACAACCGATGGGTATAATACCCTCGGGTGCATCAACTAAGTTCCAAACCTTGTTGGAGTACATGGAATCTATCTCAGAATTCATGGCTTCTTATCACTTCCCGGAGTCTATACTCATAATAATCTCCTCGTAGGTCTGAGGATCAATATCCTCAATATCCTCTCCTCCAATATGTCCCACATATCTCTTAGAAGGATAGGATACTCTGCCGGACCTATGTAAGGTTGGAACTTGTGTGTTAGGTACCTGAACAGACTTGGGCTATGGAGTGGTGCTTGAGCTAGGTTCTCTAATCTCGCTCAACTCTATCATGCTCCTACTGTCTCCGACAAGAATGTGTTCCTTCTCAAGGAACACCACTCTCTTAGCTATAAAGACCTTTTGGTCCTTGGGATGATAGAAATAATACCCACAAGTTTCCTTGGGGTATCTTACGAACTTGCACCACTCCATCCTCGATTCCAACTTATCGGGGTTGTGTCTTTTAACGTGGGCAGGGTAGCCCCAAATCTTAACAACCTTAAGATCAGGCTTCTTCCCTTTCCATATATCATATGGTATAGACACTACCAACTTAGTTGAAACTCTGTTCAGAAGGTAAGCTGTTGTCTCTAGGGCATATCCCTAGAATGAGATGGGTAGGTCAGCAAAACTCATCATGGATCGTACCATATCTAACAGCGTATGATTCCTCCTTTCAAATACACCATTGAGTTGAGGTGTATAACGAGGTGTCCATTGGGATAGAATCCCATGGTCCTTGAGGAACTAGGTAAACTCTGTACTTAAGTACTCACCTCTTCGATCTAATCGAAGAGTCTTGATACTCTTTCTAGTCTGGTTCTCCACTTCATTCTTATACTCTCTAAATTTCTCAAAGGCCTCAAACTTATAGTTCATTAAGTACACATGTCCATACCTTGAGAAATCATCAGTAAAGGTAATGAATTAGGAGTAATCACCAATGGCATGAGTTGACATTGGTCTACATATGTCACTATGTATGAGTTCTAGTAGCTCAGTGGCTCTCTCTCCAGTTTTACTAAATGGAGAGTTGGTTAGTTTTCAACGAAGGCCAGGCTCAGAAGTTGCATATGACTCATAGTTCAATGGATCTAAATGTTAGGATCAAGAGCACTAAGAGGGGGGGGGTTGAATTAATGCAACGAAAAACTTTCAACGATTAAAACTGCATTCGTACGTTGAAATCTGATTCCGACAAAAAGTCATTTCGTGCAAATAATAACTTTGAAAGCTTACGGAAACGTATTTGAAGTAAAGTAAGTAAGGTAGTTTACAGTTAAGATAGAAATCAGAATGTAAGCGCAAACTGAAATATGATGTTCGTACGATAAAACTAATTTCCGTCTTAACGCCGATTTGGAAAATACTTAACTATGAAACATGTTCGTAAATGAGTAGAAGGCAGTAAACTATTGAGGAGGTTTGTAGTAAAGATAAGATGCTCAAAGTAAATGCAAACCGAGATTTAGAGTGGTTCGGTCAATCTTGACCTACATCCACTTTTGGCTTCCTCCACCAACGAGGTCACGGACATCCACTAGAGGCCTTCCTTCAATAGGCGAAGGCCAACCACCCTTTTACAGTTTCACTCCTTTTGACGGGCTTAGGAGACAACCCTTACAAACTTATCTCTCCTCTCTTAAAAGATTAAAACTTGGAAAAAGAGGGAGGAGAACTTCTAGCTTTTACAACACTTTTGAGCTTTAAAAATCACAGAGTAAGATATTATTTTCGGTGCCAATTCATGCATGAAAGGGAGGGGTATATATAGTGCTAGTCATAGGTGCCCAACAAGCCAATCACGTGAGTGATGGCACGTGTGACATGATACAGAATCTTTTTGCTTATTAAATTTTGGTGTATATCACTTTATAACTATTGCATAAATGCATATATATATTGTGATGTCCTTGGATTTGTGCAATGGGAATCGGATCGTGATGAGATCACGATAATGAGATCGATTCACCTTTAAACACATATCCTAAATAATCCCGGTCATAGGTTACTCGAGAGGGACATCGTGATAACCGGATAGACTGGTGTGCTGTATACCCGTCCATATGATGGATGCAGCTGGTCTCATAGCTGCTCGTGTAGGGACACTAGAGATACAGTACAGGTGCTCATTGGAGAATGAGTTCACTGATTGATCCGCTTACGGAATGCTGGATGGTTGATGATGCCTTATTGTCAGACAGCGATTCCGTAGTCCTAGTGGTGTATCTGGTCCTTAGACTTGAGACACCAAGGATGTTCTGTATGAGTGCTCCACTCTTTGATACCAGACTTATAGGTTTAGCTGTCCCCAAATCTAGTACAGCTGGTCATTGGGAGTGGTAGTCGACCTTACGAGGGCTATTGAGTGTCAATAGAGGATCATCCACTCTCGACGTCATGAGAGGAATATCCTATGTGTACTTGCTGAGACAAATCCCTGGCCAGGGTCATTCGGGTTGAGAGAGAAAGAGTTCTTCGGGAGAATCCGATTAGAGCGAGACTCGAGTAGAAACCGTATGGGTCTGACAGCACCATGCTCGATATACGGTCTCTGGGATATTAGATGGATGAGGGACTATAGGTACATGGTAACTGAGGACAGACAGGTCCAATGGATTGGATTCCCCTGTATCGTCTGGGGACTACGGCGTAGTGGCCTAGTACGTCCGTAGTCGATGAGTCGAGTGAATTATTACAGAGATAATAATTCACTGAGTTAGAAGGAGTTCTGACAGGTATGACTCACGGCCAGCTCGATATTGGGCCTAGAGAGTCACACACATATGGTAGGCATTGCGATGAGTAGAGGTTCGGATATGAGATATCCGACGGAGCCCTTGTCTTATTGGATGCAGATCCAATACCCACTAGGGAAGGACCCATTAGGGTTTGACACGGGATCTTTATAAATAGGAGGGATTCACAGCCTCATAGGCTAGAGTCTTTGCTTGCCTTTCCTATTCTCCTCTCCCTCTCCACCTCAGAGTAGGCCTGGAGTTTTGAGGAGCGTCGTCGCAACCCTACTGTGTGGATCACCGCTAGAGAGGAGGACGCTTGACCTCCTTCACCCTCTCCTAAGGATCTGCAAGGAAACAGGGATATACGATCTCCCTAGGTAACACAATCTCTATACGCAGTTTTGTGTTTTGCGGATTTTTTGCGCACCAATCTTCGCACGACGACGAACATCTTTTTGGGAATCTGGGATTTTGTTTTTTTGTTCTTCCGCTGCGCATATGATGTCGCCCCCAATGATTTCCCAACAATGGTATCAGAGCCAGGTTGTTCGTGCGAATGATTGGTTTTAAACTGCGTGTATTGTGTTTAGGAAGAATTTTGACGTCAAAATCGTTGACGCAAAAGCGAGGAAGGGCAGCAACAGTTGCTGCCCTCGATCTGCATGCCTGCAGCCACCTACAGCGGCAGCCGCAACCGCAGCCAAGCAGCACAGCGCCGGTGCATGTGCAAGCGCTGTGCCTGCAGCAGCCGGCCGGCGGTCTGCTTGCAGCAGGCTTGCTGCTGGCGGGGCTGGCAACCCACGGGCAGAGGCGCAGCAGGGCAGCGGCGCCTGCCATCGAAAGGAAGCGGCGCCTGCCGCCGCAGGGGCAGCAACGCGCGACGCCTGCCGTCGCTGCTCCCGCGGGCGAAACCCCCCTCCACAGGGGCGGCCGCCCGGCGGTACAGCACCGCTTGCGGAGGCAGCGGCGCCCGAAGGGGGCGCCCACCCGCAGCGGCATCGCCGCCAGCGGGCGTGCCGCCTACAAGCGAGGGCAGTGCCCTCGCCCCGCCGCACAGGCCGCCGCCGGCAGGGTGGCGGCGGCGGCAGCAGCGAAAGGGGGAAAGGGCATTAGGGTTTTCTGGGAAAAATACAATTTTGCCCCTCGGAATTTGAGAAATTCCAGTTTCTGTCTTTTGTCCAAATTATGAAAATACCCTTAGGAATTGAGAAATTCCCTACATGTCCCTGATTTCAGAAAAATATTAATTAATTAAAAGATTTAGTTGATTATTATTTTTTATTATTATCTAGTAGTCCTACATGATGATGATTATTTATACATGTGATGTATGACGTGTGGACGGATGATCATGGACCGTGTGATGTGTGTACTTGTGATTATTATTATTGAGGTCTGCGAACCTCCATTATATTTCTCGTTTATTGTCGGGCCTGCGTGCCTATGATTAAGTTGTAATCACATGAGGAGGCGCAGCGGGAGCGTGGATGCGATAGCGGGACCCACGAGACGGACGATCGTGATGCATGGAGACGCATCAAGATGTCGACGGAACCGACGAGGACGAGATGGACGATCACAGGGCATGGAGATGCACCGTTGCACACATAGATCTTGATGTGAGTGATTAGGCCTACTGGCTCGGGCCTAATCATATTAGGTTGTGGTCCATGATCATCTGATGTGATTGCTTATACACATACTAGATATGTATATATATTTGCATGCGATGTAGATATATATTAAATATGTATATGTGTGACATGTCATATTATGAGACCAAATTATAGAAACATCTCTCGATAATATTAAGTCGGTAAACGTGAGGCAATTAGATTGACCCACGTGGCCTTCCATCGTTATGAGTAGGAACCGAATCCCGGTGTAGGTTGAGTTGGTCGAGTCCCTCGAGACTCACCTATATCGCGATTCGCTATCTTGCTTATGACATAGAGATGTCACCGGTGACCTGAGGGCATGATATGCTTGGTCGAGTCCCTCGAGGGTATATCATCAAATCAGACTCATCTTGTAACGAAGGTGTTGACTTAACCGAGCATCATGGTTGGTCGAGTCCCTCGAGGCCATGGTGATTCGGAGGTCGAACAGGACGAGAATTACAAGGAGTTGTGATTGGTAAGAGTTGCCTACCTTTTAGGCTTAGTGTGATTGGTCGAGTCCCTCGAGGTTACACTAAGATGCTGATTGGATCCTGATCCCCACTAGAAGTCTGCCGGAGACTTCCGTTTCACATGCTGAGGGTGTCGCGTGACTCGATAGTAAAATAGTGGGAGCATATTAAGATAGAAGTCCATATCTTGATAGTTTATTTCTTGCAAAATCTGCATGTTATTCATTTCTTCTACATCTTTATTTTCAGAAAATGTCGCTTTCAAATCCCTTACGTGGCATACTTGATGTCAACCACCTCACTGGTCCAAATTATACGGATTGGCTCCGTAACTTGAGAATTGTTCTCACAGCGGAGAAAATTGTGTACGTCCTTGATACAGTGATGCCTACGCCCGAAGAGGGGGCAAGCGAGGATGAGATCGCTCGCTACGTGAAGTACATTGATGACTCCACTCTTGCTCAATGCTATATGTTGGGCTCTATGACTCCAGAGTTACAGAGACAACATGAAAAGATGGATGCCAGATCCATTCTCCTATATGTCCGCAAATTGTTTGAGGAACAGGGAAGGACTCAACGATATGAGATATCCAAGAGCCTTTTTTGCGCTAGGATGACTAAGGGGACACCGGTTCAGAACCATGTCCTAAAGATGATTGAGTGGATAGAGAAACTCACAGGTCTAGGAATGGTCCTAGAGGATAACTTGTGTGTGGATATTGTGCTTCAATCCCTACCAGATTCCTTTTCACAATTCATAATGAATTTTAATATGAACAAGCTTGAGGTGACTCTCCCAGAGCTCCTCAATATGTTGAGGGAGGCAGAGAGTACTATTAAGAAAGAGAAGCCAGTTCTCTACACTGGTGAGACCAGAAAGAAAAGGAAAGCAGAAAGGTCCCTTAAGAAGGGAAAGGGCAAGGGAAAACCAGGTAAAGCAAAGGTTGCTAAGAAAGACCCAACAAAGGACAAAGGCCAGTGCTTCCACTGTGGTAAAGATGGGCATTGGAAGAGAAACAGCAAAGAGTACCTTGTAGAAAGGGCGAAACAAAAGCTTGATGAAGCTTCAGGTACATTCATGATCAGTCTCCATTTGTTAGACTCTTATGATAACACATGGGTATTAGATACCGGTAGTGCTTATCATATATGCAATTCGTTGGAGGTTCTGGCGAGGCCTAGGAGACTAGAGAGAGGCGAGATGGACCTCAAGATGGGTAATGGAGCAAAAGTTGCTGTATTAGCTGTTGGCGAGGTCGCCCTACATCTGCCTAGTGGAGCTTTTATTGCATTAGATGCATGTTATTTTGTTCCTTCTATTATCAAAAACATTATCTCCATTTCATGTTTAACAGTTAGTGGATATAAATTTGTTTTTGAGAACAATGGTTGTTCGATATTATTAGATGATAAAATCATCACGAAAGGAACATTGCATAATGGTTTATTTATGTTAGACACCACTCCACATATCATGAATGTAAATGTGTCCAAAAGGAAACGAGATGAGTTGAACAGTGCATACCTGTGGCATTATAGGCTAGGTCACATCCATGAAAGAAGGATTCAAAAGTTGCTAAATGATGGATATCTAGATCCATTCGACTATATGTCTGATGCAACTTGTGAGCCTTGCATTCGTGGAAAATTGACCAACTCTCCATTTAGTGGAACTGGAGAGAGAGCCACTAAGTTGTTGGAACTCATACATAGTGATGTATGTGGACCCATGTCAACTCATGCCATTGGAGGTTATTCCTACTTCATTACATTTACTGATGATTTCTCTAGGTATGGATATGTGTACTTAATGAAGTACAAGTCCGAGGCCTTTGAGAAATTCGGAGAGTATAAGAATGAGGTGGAGAACCAGACTGGAAAGAGTATCAAAACTCTTCGATCAGATCGAGGAGGTGAGTACTTAAATATAGAGTTTACTCAGTTCCTCAAGGACCATGGGATATTATCCCAATGGACACCTCCTTACACACCTCAGCTCAATGGTGTCTCTGAAAGGAGAAATCGTACTTTATTAGATATGGTACGGTCCATGATGAGTTTCGCTGACCTACCCATCTCATTCTGGGGATATGCCCTAGAAATCGCAGCTTACCTTCTGAACAGAGTTCCAACTAAGTCGGTAGTGTCTACACCATATGAGATATGGAAAGGGAAGAAGCCTGATCTTAAGGTTGTTAAGATTTGGGGCTGCCTTGCCCACGTTAAAAGACACAACCCCGATAAGTTAGAATCAAGGACAGAGCGATGCAAATTTGTGGGATACCCCAAGGAAACTTGTGGGTATTATTTCTATCATCTCGAGGACCAAAAGGTCTTTGTAGTTAAGAGAGCAGTGTTCCTTGAGAAGGAACACATTCTTGACGGAGACAGTGGGAGAATGATAGAATTGAGCGAGGTTGGAGAACCAAGCTCAAGCACCACTCTACAGCCCGAGTCTGTTCAGGTACCTAATACACAAGTTTCAATTTTACGCAGGTCTGATAGAGTATCTCATCCTCCTGAGAGATATGTGGGACATATTAGAGGAGAGGATGCTGAGGATATTGATCCTCAGACCTACGAGGAGGCTATTATGAGTATAGACTCCGGGAAGTGGCAAGAAGCCATGAATTCTGAGATGGATTCTATGTACTCCAATAAGGTTTGGAACCTAGTTGATGCGCCCGAAGGTATTGTACCCATCAGTTGCAAATGGATCTTTAAGAAAAAGATCGGAGTAGATGGAAAGGTAGAGACCTATAAAGCAAGGCTAGTGGCTAAAGGGTATCGTCAAAGACAAGGTGTTAGACTACGACGAAACCTTCTCACCCGTAGCAATGCTAAAATCCATCAGAATTCTATTGGCTATTGCAGCACACTATGATTATGAGATCTGGCAGATGGATGTGAAAACCGCATTCCTCAATGGGAACCTCGAGGAGGAGGTGTATATGATGCAACCTGAGGGATTCGTGTCCAAGAACTGCCCAGATAAAGTGTGTAGGTTGCTTAAATCCATTTATGGACTAAAGCAAGCTTCCCGAAGTTGGAACATAAGATTTGATGAGTCAATCAGATCTTATGACTTCGTTAAGAACGAAGATGAGCCTTGTGTGTACAGGAAGGTAAGTGGGAGCGCTATCACCTTTTTGGTGTTATACGTGGATGACATCCTCATCATTGGGAATGACGTAGGAATGCTATCCACTGTAAAGACTTGGTTATCTAGACACTTCTCCATAAAGGATTTAGGGGAAGCATCCTATATCTTGGGGATTAGAATCTATAGAGATAGATCCAAGAGGATGCTTGGCTTGTCCCAGTCCAGGTACATAGAAACCATTGTCAAAAGGTTTGGCATGGAAAATTCCAAAGGGCAAACATGAATATGATACCTTATGCCTCAGCAATAGGGTCTATCATGTATGCCATGCTATGTACTAGGCCTGATATAGTGCATGTTCTGAGTGTCACGAGCAGGTATCAGGCGGATCCAGGCTTGGAGCACTGGAAAGCAGTAAAGTGTATCCTTAAGTACTTGAGAAGGACTAAGGATCTTTTACTAGTATATGGAGGTAATAGCCTTAAGGTTGAAGGCTACACTGACTCAAGTTTTCAATCTGATGTCGATGATAGCAAGTCGAATTCAGGGTATGTGTACACCTTGAATGGAGGAGCAGTGAGCTGGAAAAGTTCCAAGCAAGATACCACTACTGACTCGACCACAGAGGCGGAGTACATTGCTGCATCGGATGCAGCAAAGGAGGGAGTCTGGGTGAAGAAGTTCATCACAGATTTGGGAGTCGTGCCGGGTAGCGAGGAGCCGATCTCCTTATATTGCGACAACAACGGGGTGATTACTCAAATAAGGGAACCCGGGTCTCATTAGAAGTGTTCTGAGGAGGTTCCAACTTATCAGAGAGATCGTAACCCGAGGAGATGTAGCAGTGGAAAGAGTTCCATCCGAAGATAACATTGTAGATCCACTGACAAAGCCGTTGTCTCATTTTGTCTTTGAGCGTCACAGGGGTCTGATGGGGATCAGACACATAGGTGATTGGCTTTAGGTCAAGTGGGAGATTGTTAGTCATAGGTGCCCAGCAAGCCAATCACGTGAGTGATGGCACGTGTGACATGATACAGAATCTTTTTGCTTATTATATTTTGGCGTCTATCACTTTATAACTATTGCATAAATACATATATATATTGTGATGTCCTTGGATTTGTGCAATGGGAATCAGATCGTGATGAGATCACGATAATGAGATCGATTCACCTTTAAACACATATCCTAAATAATCCCGGTCATAGGTTACTCGAGAGGGACATCGTGATAACCGGATAGACTAGTGTGCTATATACCCGTCCATATGATGTATGCAGCTGGTCTCATAGCTGCTTGTGTAGGGACACTAGAGATACAGTACAGGTGCTCATTGGAGAATGAGTTCATTGATTGATCCGCTTACGGAATGCTGGATGGTTGATGATGCCTTATTGTCAGACAGCGATTCCGTAGTCCTAGTGGTGTATCTGGTCCTTAGACTTGAGACACCAAGGATGTCCTGTATGAGTGCTCCACTCTTTGATACCAGACTTATAGGTTTGGCTGTCCCCAGATCTAGTACAGCTGGTCATTGGGAGTGGTAGTCGACCTTACGAGGGCTATTGAGTGTCAATAGAGGATCATCCACTCTCGGCGTCATGAGAGGAATATCCTATGTGTACTTGCTGAGACAAATCCCTGGCCAGGGTCATTCGGGTTGAGAGAGAAAGAGTTCTCCGAGAGAATCCGATTAGAGCGAGACTCGAGTAGAAACCATATGGGTCTGACAGCACCATGCTCGATATACGGTCTCTGGGATATTAGATGGATGAGGGACTATAGGTACATGGTAACTGAGGACAGACAGGTCCAATGGATTGGATTCCCCTGTATCGTTTGGGGACTACGGCGTAGTGGCCTAGTACGTCCGTAGTCGATGAGTCGAGTGAATTATTACAGAGATAATAATTCACTGAGTTAGAAGGAGTTCTGACAGGTATGACTCACGGCCAGCTCGATATTGGGCCTAAAGGGTCACACACATATGGTAGGCATTGCGATGAGTAGAGGTTCGGATATGAGATATCCGACGGAGCCCTTGTCTTATTGGATGCAGATCCAATACCCTCTAGGGAAGGACCCATTAGGGTTTGACACGAGATCTCTATAAATAGGAGGGATTCACAGCCTCATAGGCTAGAGTCTTTGCTTGCCTTTCCTATTCTCCTCTCCCTCTCCACCTTAGAGTAGGCTTGGAGTTTTGAGGAGCGTCGTCGCAACCCTACTGTGTGGATCACCGCTAGAGAGGAGGACGCTTGACCTCCTTCACCCTCTCCTAAGGATCTGCAAGGAAATAGGGATATACGATCTTCCTAGGTAACACAATCTCTATACGCAGTTTTGTGTTTTGCGGATTTTTTGCGCACCAATCTTCACACGACGACGAACATCTTTTTGGGAATAGGGGATTTTATTTTTTTTGTTCTTCCTCTGCGCATATGATGTCGCCCCCATTGATTTCCCAACATATAGGCCCCAAACTAGTTTGAATTTGGAGCTCAAAAATATCGTTTCCTGGATTTTCGGGGTCCTGGCGGTACCACCTCCTAACTGGGGTGGTACAACCGCCTAGCAGCTCGGAGATTGAGCCTTTGGGTAGTGCCACCACTTGACAGGGGTGGTTACACTACCTAGCAGAGCTCGGAGACCGAGCTCAAGCGGTTCTATCGCTTGTCAGGGGCGGTTGCACCGCCTAGTCTCGTAGAGCCCAAGCGGTGCCACCGTTTGACCTGGGCAGTTGCACCGCCCTGCTTTCCTAGGAGACTATCCCTTGGGCGGTGCAACCGCCGACCCTGGCGGTGCCACCGCCTGGCAGGAATTCTGGTCCGAATGAGTTGATCCATTCGGCCCAATTTGGGTCTGTCAAGGGCCCAATTGCCCCCAGATTAAGTTAATGGGATCACCTCTTATTCCTAACTTAATCTACATGCTAACTCCAACATTTCTTAGGACATTTACTGCAACTTGCTCCTGTGCGTCAATCGCTTCTTCCGGCGAGCTTCCGGCGAACTTCCGTCGATCATCCGATGAACCCTCGGTGATGCTCCTGCGGACTTCCAGTAAACTCCTGGACTTACGATGATCCACTTGGCGAGTTCCAACGAGCTTCTTTGGCAAGCTCCTGGACTTCTCGGATTTGTTCCCGCTGAACCTCCGATGACCTTCTGGACTTCCGTCGAACTCTCGAACTCCCAACGTGATCATAGTCTTGACTCTGATGCAACTCCTGCTACATGTCTTACTTGTTGAATCTCGTATTTTGGTGATGAAACCACTTGATATATGTTTATGTTTTAATCTGCATTTTTAGTGACATAGGATGCTTCGATCAGGATGAGACAATTAAAGCAGGAAAAATCATGTTGTGCCGAAGGAACATGTCAGAAGATTGGACGTCGGGCCGGTGGATCGGTCGACGTATCGACAAAAGGCTTCGGGTTGTGGACTTGGGCATCGAGCCAAGAAGAGCGGGTATTGTGCCAATGATATCAGAGTTGCGGAGTCAACTAGCCGATTGGGCAATAGGTCGCAAGAGAGGATGATGCGTCGAAGAATCAGACGAAGCGTCGAGGGACCAATGACATGCCGGACAACTTGGTTAATTGCTTAGGAATAATTGTCTCGATCGAAGTTTTGTTTTACATGTGCAGGATTAACTACGATGGATGTAAGGCATGCAGTAGGAGTTGCGCCGGAGTCAAGACTATGATCACGTTGGGAGTTCGAGAGTTCGACGGAAGTCCGGACGGTCGTCGGAGGTTCTACGGGAACAAATCCGAGAAGTCCAGGAGCTTGCCAAAAGAAGCTCGTCGGAACTCACCAAGTGGATTGTCGCAAGTCCAGGAGTTTGCCGGAAGTCCATCGGAGCATCGTCGGAGGTTCGTCGGATGTTCGCCGGAAGTTAGCCGGAAGCTCGCCGGAAAAAGCGATTGACGCACCAGAGGAAGGTGTAGTAAATGTCTTAAGAATTGTTATAGTTAGCATGTAGATTAAGTTAGGAATGGGAGGTGATCCCATTAACTTAATCTAGGAGCAATTGGGTCCTTGACAGACCTAAATTTGGTCGAATGGATCAACCCATTCGGACCAGAATTTCTACTAGGCGGTGGCACCGCCAGGGTCGGCGGTGGCACTGCCCAGGAGAGGGTCTCCCAAGAAAGTTGGGCGGTGCAACCGCCCCAGGCATGTAGTGGCACCGCCTAGGCTCAATCTCCGAGCAAGACTGGGTGGTGCAACCGCCCTTGATAGGCGGTGGCACCGCCAGGGCTCAGTCTCCGAGCAAGACTGGGCGGTGCAACCACCCCTGTCAGGCGGTGGCATTGCCCAAAGGCTCAGTCTCCGAGCTCTGCCAAGCGGTGCAACCACCCCTGACAAGCGGTGGCACCGCCCAGAGGCTCAGTCTCCGAGCTCTGCCAGGCGGTGCAACCGCCAGACCTTGGAATTCCGGGAGATGATAGTTTTGAGCTTAGAATTCAAACTGGTTTGGAGCCTATAAATATCCCTCCCATCCCTGGGTAAAACACACAAGCACAGAGAGATTAAAAGAGAGAAAACGCTGCTGCAATCTATAGAATTTCCCTCCTCTAGCTTAAGTGTTAGAATTCTGTTTAAGAGAGGAGAGTGAGTGCTTGTAAGGGTTGTCTCCTAAACCCGGTAAAAGGAGAAGAGGGGTGTAAGAAGGAGATTGATCTTCGCCTAGTAAAGGAAGATCGTTAGTGGATGCCGGTGGCCTCGACGGAAGAGGAATCGGAGGAGTGGATGTAGGTCACGATTGACCGAACCACTATAAACTCTCGTCTTCTCTGGTTTGCATTTACTTTGAGCATCTTATCTTTACTGCAAACCTCCTGAGTAGCTTACTGCCTTCTGCTCATTTACAAATGTGTTTCTTAGTTAAGTATTTTCCGAATCGGCGTTAAGACGGAAATCGATTTTATCGTACGAACATCATATTTCAGTTTGTACTTACATTCTAATTTCTATCTTAACTGCAAACTACCTTCCTTACTTTACTTCAAATATGTTTTTGTAAGCTTTCAAAGTTATTATCTGCAAGAAATGACTTTTATGTCGGAATCGGATTTCAACGTACGAACGCAGTTTTAATCGTCGTAAGTTTTCCACTACACTAATTCACCCCCCCCCCCTCTTAGTGCTCTTGATCCTAACATTACTTCCATCGTAGTTAACCCTGCACATGTAAAACAAAACTTCGATCAAGACAATTAATCCTAAGCAATTAACCAAGTTGTCCAGCATGTCATTGGTCCCTTGACGCTTCGTCCGATTTTTCGGCGCATCGTCCTCTCCTACGTCCTATTGCCCAATCGGCCAGGTGACTCCACATCTCCGATATCCTTGGCACAATACCCGCTCTTCTTACCCCGATGCCCGAGTCCACAACTCGAAGCCTTCTATCGATACGTCGATCGATCCATCGGCCCGACGTCCAATCTTCTAACATGTTCCTCCGGCACAACATGTTTTTTCCTACTTTAATTATCTCATCCTGATCGAAGCATCCAGCGTCACTCAAAATGCAGATTAAAACATAAACATATATCAAGTGGTTTCATCATCAAAATACGAGATTCAACACTAAACATACATCATTTTGTAACTTTTGAATCTTTCCCTCATGGATGTGACCTAGCCTACAATGCCACAAGTATGCACTGTTTACCTCATCTTATTTCCTCTTGGATACAGCTACATTCATGATATGTGGAGTAGTGTCTAGCATGAAAAAATTATTATACAATATTTCTCTCGCTAATCTCCTCGGCTTTACTAGAATCTACAATGAATTACAAATATGATAAGCACTACCGGTATCTAATACCCATAAGTTATTATAAGAGTCTGACAAATGGAGACTGATCATTAATATTCTTGAAGCTTCTCCAAGCTTCTATTTTGCCCCCTTTGCAAGGTACTTTTTATAGTTTCTCTTCTAGTGCCCATCTTTTTCACATTGAAAGCACTAGCCTTTGTCCTTTGTTGGGTCTTTCTTAGCAACCTTTGCTTTACCTAGTCTGCCCCTGCCCTTGCCCTTGCCCTTTTTAAGGGACTTTTTTACTTTCCTTTTCTTTTCAATCTCACTAGTGTAGAGAACTGACTTCTCTTTCTTGATAGTGCTCTTTGCCTCCCTCAACATATTAAAGAGATTCGGGATAGCCACCTCAAGCTTGTTTATATTAAAATTCATTATGAACTATAAAAATAAATCTAGAAGAAACTGAAGCACAAGATCCACACAAGTTATCGCGACACCCTCAGTATATGAAACGAAAGTCTTCGGTAGATTTCTAGTAGGGATTAGGATCCAATCAACGTCTTAGTGTAACCTCAAGGGACACGACCAATCACACTAAGCCCGAAAGGTAGGCAACTCTTGCTGATCACAACTCCTTGTGATTCCCATCCTGTTCAGCCTCCAAATCACCATGGTCTCGAGGGACTTGACCAACTATGATGTTCAATTAAGTCAACACCATCATTATAAGATGAGTCTGATTCGATGATATACCCTCGAGGGACTTGACTAAGCACACCATGACCTTAGGTTACCAGTGACATCTCTATATCGTAGGCAAGATAACGAATCGCGATATAGGTGAGCCTCGAGGGACTCGACTAACTCAACCTCCACCAAGAATCGGTCCCTACCTATAATGATGGAAGTTCATGTGAGTTAATCTAATTGTCTCACGTTTACCAACTTAATATTGGGCTCCTAATATGACATGTCACACATATACACATTTAATATATATCTACATCACATGCAAATATATATATATATATATATATATATATATATATATATATATATATATATATAAACAATCACACATCACATGAGTAATTACACTAGATGATCATGGACCATAGCTTAATATGATCAGGCCTAAGCCAGTGGACCTAATCACTCACATCAAGATCTATATGTGCAATGGTACATCTCCATGCCCTATGATCATCCATCTCGTCCTTTTTGGTTTCGTCGATATCTCGATGCATCTTCATACATCGTGATCGTTCGTTTCGTGGGTCCTACTATCACAGCCATGCTCTTGCTACACCTCCTCATATGATTACAACTTAATCATAGGCTCGCAAGCCCGATAATAAACGAGAAATAAAATAGAGTCTCGTAAACCCCAATAATAATAATCACAAGTACACACATCACACGGTCCATGATCATCCGTCCACATATCATTCATCACATGTAGACATCATCATCATGTAGGACTACTAGATAATAATAAAAATAAAAATAAATTAAATTTTTTAATCAATTAATATTTTTTTGAAATCAGAGACATGTAGGGAATTTCTAAATTCTAAGGGGTATTTTCATAATTTGGACAAAGGATAAAATCTAGAATTTCTAAAATTCTAAGGGATAAAATTATCTTTTGCTTATAAAACCCTAAGCCCCTCTTCTCCCTGCTTGCTACGGTCGCCACCACCCTGCCGGTGGTAGCTTGTGTGGCATGGGGTGCCACCCCTACCCGCGGGCGGGCGCCCCTACGGGTGTTGCCGCCTCTACGGGCAGTTTTGCCTGTGGGGTAGTGCCCGTAGGTGGTGTTGCCCCACTAGACGACTGGCCCTAGGGTTGGGGGGGGGGGGGGGGGGGGGAGGTTCTACCCATGGGCACAGCGACTGCAGGCACCACTGCCCTGTGGTGCCTCACCCTATGGGTGCATCGGTCATAGGTGTTGCTGCCCCGTGGCGCCACACCCCTCGGGCGCAGCGGTCGTAGGCACCGCCGCCCCCCAACCCTGCTGCATGCGGACACAACGACCATAGGCGCCACTGCCCCGTGGCATCTCTACATGTGGGCTATGTCGCGAAACAGAAAATCCATGAAGATTGGTATGCAAAAATCCACAAAATCGAAGATGACGTGTGAGATAGATTGTGTTACCTAAGGAGATTGTATATTCTTGAATCCCTGCATATCTCTAAGAAAGGGTGAAGGAGGTCAAGCACCTCCTCTCTACGGTGATCTACATAGTAGGATTGCGACAACACTCCTTAAAACTCCAGGCCTACTCTGAAGTGGAGAGGGGGAGGAGAATAGGAGGGATAAGCAAAAGGCTCTAGCCTATGAACCATCGATTCCCTCCTTTTTATAGAGGCCCCCTATCAACTTAACCCTAATGGATCCTGCCCTATTTGGTATTGGATCTCCATGCAACTACCCATGCCTCTTATATTAGTAGATATCTATCCAATAATCTCTCATGGGTGCTTATTAGATCTCATCCAAAGGATCTAATAATTTAGGGGCTTATTGGATATTCAATAAGATAGGAGCTCCGGTGGCTATCTCATATCCGAACCTCTACTCATCACAATGCCTATCATATATGTGTGACCCTCTAGGCCCAATATTAAGTTGGTCGTGAGTCATACCTGTTAGAACTCTTTCTGGTTTAGTGAATTATTATCTCCTTAATAATTCTCTCGACTCATCGACTATGAACGTACTGGGCCACTAAGTCATAGTCCCCAAACAATATAGGAGAATCCAATCTATTAGACCTATCTATCCTTAGTTACCATATACCTATAGTCTCTCATTCATCTAATATCTCAGAGATCGTATGCTGGGTATGGTACTATCATACCTATATGGTTTCTACTCGAGTCTCACTCTAATCGGATTCTCTCGGAGAACTCTCTCTCTTTCTCTCAATCCGAATGACCTTGGCCAAGGATTTGTTTGAGCAAGAATACATGAGACATTCCTCTCATGACACCGAGAGTGGATGATCCTCTATCGACACTCAATAGTCCTCGTATATTTTCTACCACTCCCGATGACCGGTTGTGCTAGATCTGGGACATTCAAACCTATATGACCGATATCAAAGAATAGAGCACTCATACATGACATCCTTGGTGTCTCAAGTCTACGGACCAGATACACCATTGGGACTATGGAATCACTGTTTGACAATAAGGCATCATCAATCATTTAGCATTCCGTAAGTGGATCAATCAATGAACTCATTCTCCAATGAGCACCTGTACTATTTCTCTAGTGTCCCCACACAATCAGCTATGAGACGAGCTACATCTATCATATGGACGGGTATACAGCATACCAGTCTGTCCGGTTATCTTGATGTCTTTCTCGAGTAACCTATGACCAGGATTATTTAGGATCTGTGTTTAAAGGTGAATCGGTCTTATTATCGTGATCTCATCACAATCCGATTCCCATTGCATAGATCTAAGGACATCACAATATATATGCATATATACAACAAGCAATATAAAGTGATAAATATCAAAATATAATAAGCAAAAAAACTCCATGTCAAGTCACACATGCCATCACTCACGTGATTGGCTTATAGGGCACATATGACTAGCAATATATCAAAATGTATCATATGTACCATATGTTAGGAATAGAGTCGGCACTAAGAGGGGGGGTGAATTAGTGGAGAAAAAAACTTTTATCGGTTCAAAAAACCTTCGAACGATAAAAACTGATTTCGACGAAAACCGTTTCGGAGAGAGGTTAACTTGAAGGCATTTTCGTAAAGATAGCTTGAAAGCGTACGGAAGATGCATAGTGGATGTAAAGCAAGGAAGGTAGTTGGCAGTATAGTAAATTGCTCAAATATAGAAATGCAAACCAGAGAAGAACACGCCGATTTTATAGTGGTTCGATCGTCGTGACCTACATCCACTCCACCGATTCCTCTTTCGTCGAGACCACCGACATCCACTATCAATCATCTTTTATAGGCGAAGATCAACCTCCTTCTTACAGCTTTTTCTCCTTTTATCGGGTTTAGGAGATAACCCTTACACCCCCACTTACTCCTCTCTCAAACTATTCTAACCCTTAGAACTTTGAGAGGAGTTTCACACAAGATTATAATAGAGCTTCTTTCCTTTTTACTCTCAATACTTGTGTGCTTTAACCAGGGATGAGATGGGTATTTATAAGCCTCAAGTTGATTCAAACTTGGAGCCTAAAAATATCTCATCCCAGGTTTCCTGAGTCCGGGTAGTACCACCGTCAGTGTCAGACACTAACACTGCACTGGGCGATACCACCGCCTAGACTAGCGGTACCACCGCTTGACACAGTATCGAAGACTGTGCCACGATGGTGCTACTTCTTGGGTCATTGTTTGGGCCTTTAATTGGGCCCAACATAGTCCTTACATGGGCCAAACTGGCCCCAAATTGGGTTGGCCCAAATCCAAACTCAATTACGTGTTAACTATGATTCCTAAGACATATTCTAAGCTAAACAAGTCCGTAAGTCTAGTTTCTTCCGGCGAGCTTCCGACGATCTTCAAGCGATCTTTCGATGATCTCTTGGCAATGTTCTAGCGGACTCCCGGCAAGCACCTAGACTTCACGATGATCTTCTTGGCAAGTTCCGATGAGCTTCTTTAGCAAGCTCCTGGACTTCTTGGCTGGTTCCTGTAGAACTTCCGATGAACGTCTGGACTTTTGATGAACTCTCGAACTCCCAACAAAATCACGTCCTTGACTTCGGACTTCATTTTGCTTTATTTCTTGCTATCATAGTTAATCCTGCACATGTAAAAATACACTTCGATCTAGATAATTAATACTAAGCATTAATCATGTTGTTTGGCATGTCATTGGTCCCTCGACGCTTCGTCTGATTCTTCGACGAATCATCGTCTCTTATGGCCTATTACCTAATCGGCCAGTTGACTTTGCAACTCCGATATCCTTGGCACAATATCTGCTCTTCTTAGCCCGATGTCCGAATCGATAGCCTGAAGCCTTCTGTCGATACGTCGACCGATCCACTGGCTCGACGTCCAATCTTTTGACATGTTTTCCCCCGACCCAATATGATTCTTCCTGCTTTAATTGTCTCATCTTGATCGAAGCATCCTGCGTCACTCAAAACACAGATTAAATCATAAACACTTATTAACTGATTTCATCATCAAAATCCGAGATTTAACAATCTCCCCCTTATTGATGATAACAATCAATTGATTACAGAGTTAACCTTAACTCCCAAAGTTTAAACAAACTCCCCCTATCAATATGCCATATTGATAGAACTCTTGGATTCAAAAATCCAAGCAAACATATCATGATTAAAGTCATGCGTAACATCAACATATTTCTCCCCCTTTATCATCAACAAAAAGGAGAAGTGTAACTTTCATTTGTTTGAGATACAAGTTCAATACATTGCATCATAAATCTCCAGTTTTATCATCATGCAAGCTAGCAAGATTTTTTCAAATTTTAGAACATGCAAGCTAGCTATTTTTGCTTCCTTTTGCAATGTGCAAGTTACAATTTATGCTTCTTGAGATAGGCAAGCTAGTGATGTTCAAGATAGCAAGCTCTTTCTTCTCTTTCGAGAAGTGTCATTTTTGCTTCCTTTGCAAAGTGCAAGCTAGTAAAATTTTACATTATTTTACAATATGTAAGCTAGCAATTTGGCAAGTGTTACTTCTCTTTGAAGTATGAAGGCTAGCAAATTTTTGAAAAATAATGCAAGATAACAAGCTAGCAAGATACAATGTTTTACATGAAGCAAGCTACATGAAGTATGTTTGCATCTTCTCTTTAGATGTGCAAGCAAGCAAGCAAGTTTTTGCATCTTCTTGACTTATGCAAGCTAGCTAGCAAGCTAGCTATTTCCCTCTTTGTCATTGTCAAAAAGAAGGGAAGAATATAATTTTATAATTCTTTTCCCTTTACAGTAATTTTCAAATCATGACAAAGGTAAAGTATCAATCTTCTTTGTGTATCATTATATTTTCAAATTAAAACATGCACAATTTTAAAACCTTACATTTGTATCCTTACTTCATGCATGACACAAATAAATTAATCACTATGGGCACAACATACATGATACTCAAGCATTTATAATACATTATTTTGACAATAAATCATAGCATTTCAAATCATGATGGTATATAAATATCAAATTATATTACATCCTATTATGCATGATCATAACTTCTCATTTGTTTACATTAACATAAATTCATGAGTATTTCATGCATAATTTCATATCATAAAAAAAAAATATATCAAGAGATTTTTGGTGATGAGATATACAAATCATGAAGACAAATTATGAATATCAAGAGACATATTATGATTCTTTTTGGATAACTCAAATGGTGAAAAGAAAGAATCATAGTAGACAATCTTGATTTATAAAAATAATTTTCAAGTTATAAATCATGAGAAATCAAGATCATGATTTCGATAAAATCCAATAAATTTAAATCATATTCATAATCCATGAGATTCACAAAAGCATAATATACATGGATTCATTAATGAAAAATCAAAATCAATTACATGGTTCAAAAATTCATAATATAGGAATTGAGAAATTTTCAAGAAATGTATTCCCATTTTATTTCATGCAAGCATGCCTTTGCTAAATAAAAACATTCATCATCGTTTTAAAACCAAAAAATTAAATTTCATCACGACAAGGATCAACAAGCCATAAATCATAAAAATCATCATGCATAATTTTGAAATATAAACTCATTAAGCATGATATCAAATTCTTAACATTTTCATTAAGACATTAAGTATGGCTTCATTGAACATAATGTTGAATGATTCTTAAAGGTATCTAATCTTCTTTTGTTTCAATTTGTATGATTGACTTTATATTAGCATGGCCAAATATTTTTTCTTATATCAAAACCATGCATCATGTTTAAAATCGAAAACCAAGGACAATATTCATCACATAAATCATCAAGCCTTCCATACAAAAGCCATCATATATAACTTCAAAATCTCATGCATAGAATAAAGTCATCAAGCATTGTACCAAAACTTTTATTAAAAACAACAAGCATGATTTCATTGAGTGTTTTCAATCAAAGTCGGAAATCAATATGGAAATCAATATAATACACATCATTGTTTCTTTAGATAAAAGATTTGATTTATATTTTTATGTAATTGATTTTATATAAGTATGCTCAAATTTTTCATATGAAAGCCATCCAACAAAACTCAAAAAGCAATATAAAATCATCACAATACACATAATTGTTTATACCATACAAGAAATTAAACACTAGATTTAATTCTAATATTTTGTTCATTTATCATAAAACATGCAATTTTCATGATCATTTTCAAAATTACTAAAATGCTAAGTATGATCCTAATTTTTCAGCATTTTTATTATATTATTAAACATGTAATTTTTTTAAAAAATAATTAAACTAAATTAAAAATAACTTACTAAAAGCATCAGTAATTTTGAAATAAATTAAGGGAGTTTCGTTTACCTTATCGTCAAAAGCCGTTAAGGCGTAGTTTGCCACCTCGCCTTTGTTGATTTTCTCCTCATCTTCGGAGGAGCTCGATTCATCCCAAAGTACTTCCCTCTTCTTGCGTTTATAGCAAGTATTTGCATTCGTTTTGTTATTTAATTTTTGTTTCATGAACTTTTTAAATTTCATAGTGAGGAGTTCAAGTTTACCATCACTTGAGCTTATGCTCGAGTGGTCTTCAATTGTTCTAAGTTCAAAATCCTTCCTATTCTTTGGAAGATGGTTCTCATGTTTGTCAAGTGCCACATTAGTCATTTCGTAGGTCATTAAAGACCCGATAAGTTCTTCGAGAGGGAAATAGTTTAAGTTTTTTTATTCTTGAATAGCCGTTACTTTTGAATCCTAAGTTTTAGAAAGTGATCTTAAGATCTTGTTATTGAGTTCAAAATCCGAAAAACTTTTACCAAGTACTTTTAAATCATTGACGACATCCATAAAATGGGCGTACATGTCTCCAATGGTTTCGCTTGGTTTCATATGAAATAATTCAAAATCATGTATTAAAATATTAATCTTAGAGTCTTTTACTCTACTAGTACCTTCGTGTGTGGTTTCAAGAATGTGCCAAATATCGAAAGCCATTTCGCAAGTAGAAACCTAATTAAATTTAGTTTTATCTAAGGTGCAAAATAGAGCATTCATAGCTCTAGCATTTAAAGAAAAAGTTCTCTTCTCCAAATCATTCCAAAGGTTTATTGGAAGAGAAGACCTTCGAAAACCATTTTCCATAATACTCCATAAATTTAAATCCAAAGAAAGTAATAAAACTCTTATTCGAGTTTTTTAATACGTGTAATCCGTCCCATTGAACAAGGGAGGACGAATGAGAGAAAGTCTCTTTTGAAAGCCGAAAAGAGCCATTTCTCTTGGGTGTTAAACCAAATGAGAAATTACGAGGCTTTAATACCAACTGTTAGGAACAGAGTCGGCACTAAGAGGGGGGGGGGGGGTGAATTAGTGTTGCGGAAAACTTTCATCATTTCAAAAAACCTTCGTATGATAAAAACTGATTTCAACGAAAACCGTTTCGAAGAGAGGTTAACTTGAAGGCATTTTCGTAAAGATAACTTGAAAGCATACAGAAGATGCATAGTGGATGTAAAGCAAGGATGACAGTTTATAGTAAAGTAAATTACTCAAATATAGAAATGCAAACCAGAGAAGAACACGTAGATTTTATAGTGATTCGGTCGTCATGACCTACATCCACTCCACCGATTCCTCTTCCGTCGAGGCCGTAGGCATCCACTATTCATCTTCCTTTATAGGCAAAGATCAATCTCCTTCTTACAACTCTTTCTCCTTTTACTGGGTTTAGGAGATAACCCTTACACCCTCACTCACTCCTCTCTCAAACTATTCTAACCCTTAGAACTTTGAGAGGAGTTTCACATAAGATTACAACAGAGTTTCTTTCCGTTTTACTCTTAATACTTATGTGCTTTAACCAGGGATGAGAGAAGTATTTATAGGCCTCAAGTTGATTCAAACTTGGAGCCTAAAAACATCTTATCCTGGGTTTCCTAGGTCCGGGCAGTACCACCGCCTGTGCTTGGCGGTACCACCGCCAGTGTCAAACACTGACACTACGTTGGGTAGTATCACCGTTTGTCACTAGGCGGTACCACCGCCCAGACTAGCGATACCACCACCTGTCCCCAACTAGCCCCTAATTGGGTTGGCCCAAATCCAAACTCAATTACGTGCTAACTATGATTCCTAAGACATATTCTAAGCTAAACAAGTCCGTAAGTCTAGTTTCTTCCGGTGAGCTTCCAACAATCTTCCGATGAACTTCTGACGATCTCTTAGCAATGTTCCAGTGGACTCCCGGTAAGCTCTTGGACTTCATGATGATCTTCTTGGCAAGTTCTGATGAGCTTCTTTGGCAATCTCCTGGACTTCTCAGCTGCTTCCTACAGAACATTCGACGAACGTTTGGACTTCCGACGAACTCTCGAACTCCCAATGAAATCACATCCTTGACTCCAAGACTTCATTTTGTTTTATGCCTTGCTATTTTAGTTAATCTTGCACATGTAAAAACATACTTTGATCTAGACAATTAATACCAAGCATTAATCATGTTGTCTGGCATGCCATTGGTCCCTCGACACTTCGTCTGATTCTTCGGCGCATCGTCCTCTCTTACGGCCTATTGCCTAATCCGCTAGTTAACTCCGCAACTCTGATATCCTTGGCATAATATCCACTCTTCTTGGCTCGATGCTCGAATCCATGGCCTGAAGCCTTCTATCGATACGTCGACCGATCCACCGGCTCGACGTCCAATCTTCTGACATGTTTTCCCCTGCCCCAACATGATTCTTCATGTTTTAATTATCTTATCCTGATCGAAGCATCCCGCGTCACTCAAAACGTAGATTAAATCATAAACACTTATTAATTGGTTTCATCATCAAAATTCGAGATTTAACACCGTAGATACTCGAAATATTTCATAAATGCTTGATAATTGTCTATCATTATGATAAGGTATCATGAGCTTCATTTTTTACTTATAATTGATATCATGCCTCGGATTGATGAATTGTCATCTTTGATATTTGAATTTTGCTAAATTTCATTTTTGAAATTTGTATCATACTTGAAAATGATGATTGTTTATCATCTCTCTATATTGAACTTGAAAATGGATGTCATGCCTTGACATCATTTTTATTGATAAATATGTGGTATCGTATTTTGAATTGGTAAATCATGATAAGCATCATGATATGCATGTTGATAAGTTTAAATGAATATAACTTATCGATTTGATGCTTGAATTCAAAGGCCTTGAATTCAAGAGTGTTTTTTCTCAAGTATGACATATAGATAGGGGAAGTTAAGGTTAACTCTGTCATTAATTGATTATCATCATCAAAAAGGGGGAGATTGTTGAATCACGGATTTTGATATGAAATCAATTGTTAAATTATTTGATCAAATCTATATGTTAAGAAATGTCTACAGGATTAATTATGATAGCAATCAAGGCATAAAGTAAAACGAAATGCTAGAGTAAAGATCGAGATTTCGTTGGGAGTTTGAGAGTTCGTAGGAAGTCCGAACATTCATTAGAAGTTCTATCGGAATTGACCGAGAAGTCCAAGATCTTGCCAAAGAAGCTTGTCAGAACTTGTCAAGAAGATCATCGTGAAGTTTAGGAGCTTACCGGGAGTCCACTGGAACATTACCGAGAGATCGTCAAAAATTCGCCGGAAGCTCGCCGAAAGAAACTTAAACTAACTTGACTTGTTTTGCTTAGTGTATGCCTCAAGAATCGTAGTTAGCATGTAATTAAGGTTAGGTTTGGGAGGTAATCCCACTAACTCAGTTAGGGGGCAACTAGGTGTTGAATCTCGGATTTTGATGATATAGTCAATTGTCATTTGTTATCTAATCTATATGTTGAGTTAAGTGTGCAGGATTAACTACGATGAAAGTAAGATATGCAGCAGGAGTTGCGTCGGAGTCAAGACAATGATCACGTTGGGAGTTCGAGAGTTTGACGGAAGTTCGGACAGTCGTCGGAGGTTCTGCGGGAACAAATCCGAGAAGTCCATGAGCTTGCCAAAGAAGCTCGTCGGAACTCACCAAGTGGATCGTCGCAAGTCCAAGAGTTTGCCGAAAGTCAGCAGGAGCATCACCGAGGGTTCGTCGGAAGCTCACCGGAAGAGGCGATTGATGCACCGGAGCAAGTTGCAGTAAATGTCTTAGGAAATATCGTAGTTAGCACAATGATTAAGTTGGAAATGGGAGATGATCCCAGTAACTTAATCTTGGGGCAATTGGGCCCCTGAAAAACCCAAATTAGGCCGAATAGATCAACCCATTCGGACCCTGATTTCTGCTAGGTAGTGGCACCGCCTGGGCTCAGTCTCCGAGCGAGACTGGGCGGTGCAACCGCCCCTGACAGGAGGTGGCACTGCTTGGGCTCGGTCTCCGAGCTCTAGCTGAGCGGTGCAACCGCCTTAGTCAGGCGGTGGCACCGCCTGAGCTCGGTCTTCGAGCTCTAGCAGGAGGTGCAACCGCCCCTGATAGGAGGTGGCACTGCCCAGAGGCTCAGTCTTCGAGCTCTGCCAGGCGGTGCAACCACCTCAGTTAGGCGGTGCAACCGCCAGATCCCGAAATTCCGGGAATTGATAGTTTTGAGCTCCAAATTCAAACTGGGTTGGGGCCTATAAATACCCCACCCTTTCAGCACTGAAAGGGCACCCAAAAACCACTGAAATTTTGATTTTACTTTGTGACTTTTAGGGCTCAAAAGTGTTGTATGAGTTGAAAGTTCTTCTTCCTCTTTTCTTCCAAGTTCTAATCTGTTAAGAGAGGAAAGGAAATTCTGTAAGGGTTATCTCCTAAGCCCGTCAAAAGGAGTGAAACTGTAAAAGGGTAGTTGGCCTTCGCCTATTGAAGGAAGGCCTCTAGTTGACGTCGGTGACCTCGTTGGTGGAGGAAGCCAAAAGTGGAGTAGGTCAAGATTGACCGAACCACTCTAAATCTCGGTTTGCAGTTACTTTGAGCATCTTATCTTTATTGCAAACCTCCTCAAAAGCTTACTGCTTTCTGTGCATATACGATTGGGTTTCAAGCTTTGCACTTTCCGAATCGGCGTTTAGACGTAAATCAGTTTTATCGTACGATCATCATATTTCAGTTTGCGTTTACATTTTGATTTCTATCATAACTGCAAACTGCCTTTATATCCTTGCTTTAACTGCATCTCGCTTAATCAAGTGATTTACGAATCAGCATTTAGACGTAAATCAGTTTTTTCGTACGAATATCATATTTCAGTTTGCACCTACTATCTGATTTGAACCGTAACTGCAAACTGCATTTATATCTTTGCTGCATCTCGCTTAATCAAAAGTTATAGTGATTTACGAATCAGCTTTCTTACTGAAATCATTTTTATCGAACGAACGTAGTTTTTTTTAATCGTAGAAGGTTTTCCGCTGCACTAATTCACCCCCCCCCCCCCTCTTGGTGCTCTTGATCCTAACAATTGGTATCAGAGCGGGGTTAACTCTCAAAAGGATTAAAACCCAAGATAGATGGCATACTTTGTAAACCAAGAGGGCCATTCTATTACATGTCCACCCATGTTCAATGGGACGGACTACACCTATTGGAAGACCCGAATGAGGATCTTTCTTATTTCTATGGATTTTGAACTTTGGAATCTTGTCGAAAATAGATTTTCAAAGTCTTCTCTTCCAATGATCGATTGGAATGAATTGGAGAAGAAGGCTTTCGCTCTTAATGCAAAGGCTATGAATGCCTTATTTTGTGCACTTGATAAAAATGAGTTCAACCGTGTTTCGGTTTGTGAAACCGCATTTAATATTTGGCACACACTCGAAGTGACTCGCGAAGGCACAAGTAGAGTGAAAGAGTCAAAAATCAATCTTTTGTTACATTCTTTCGAACTTTTCTGGATGAAACCGAGTGAGACTATTGGCGACATGTTTACCCATTTCATGGATGTCGTCAATGGTCTAAAAGGACTCGGAAAAAGTTTTTCGGATTTTGAGCTCGTAAATAAGATTCTAAGATCCCTTCCTAAAAGTTGGGATCCTAAAGTCACTGCTATTCAAGAGGCGAAAGATCTAAACAACTTCCCTCTTGAAGAACTAATCGGGTCATTAATGACCTACGAGATGACTTGCAAAGCTCATAAAGAGCAAGAAGACATCCTTCCAAAGAACAGGAAGGATATGGCACTTAGAACTTTAGAAGACCACTTGAGAGAAAACTCTAAGTGATGAGGACTGTGACGATGACATGGCACTTCTAACAAGAAAATTTAAAAAATTCATTAAAAGAAACAAGTTTAAGAATGACACAAAAAATAAACTTGAACCCAAGAAGGACCAAGTTATTTGTTACGAGTGCAAAAAACCGGGACACTACAAAAGTGATTATTCCCAAGTCAAAAAGAGAACATCAAAGAAGAAGTCACTCAAAGCAACGTGGGATGACTCGAGCGCGTCCGAAGAAGAGGAGTCTAACACCGAGCAAATTGCTCATTACGCCTTAATGGCCATCGGAGAGGAGGTAACGAATTTAATAGATACAGATTTATCATTTGATGAATTATTAAATACCTTCCATGACTTATTTGATGAATGCAAGATTATTAGTAGAAAATACAAATTGCTAAAAAAGGAGCATAATAGTCTTACTTGTAATTTTGATAAGTTCGAAACTGAATATCATGATAGTTTAGGTTCATCCATAAAATGTCATGATCTAGAAACTCTCCAAAAGGAAAACTTGCTACTTAAGGACACCTTGAAGAAATTCGAGGTTGGTAGCAAGTCCTTGAACATGATCCTTGCAAACAAGGGTCACGTTCCCAAAAGAAGTGGAATCAGATTTGTGAAAAGTCCTCACCAAAATCCAACCACCTTCATAAAAGGCCTCATCTTACATGTTCGACACCAAAGCAAATGCAACTTTTGTTGCAAACTTGGACACAAAACATATTATTATCCATTCAAGAAAATTAGTCCGAACAAATTAATTTGGGTTCCTAAAAGGAACCATGATAAATTCTATGCAAAATGATAAACAATGTAAATCTATTTTTGAGGCACCCAAAAGCAAATGGGTACCTAAAGATAATCCTTTCTTGTAGAAACCTATACCATCGTAAGCTAGGAGCAAGAGATGGTACCTTGATAGTGGGTGCTCAAGACATATGACCGGAGATCCATCTCAATTCTCTAAGCTCACTAGCATAGACGAAGGCTATGTCACCTTCGGAGACAACAAGGGTAAAATCATTGGCAAAGGAACCATAGGTAACAAATCCAACTTCTTTATTGAAGATATTTTGTTAGTTGATGGTTTAAAACATAACCTCTTGAGCATTAGTCAATTATGTGATAAATGATATATTGTCAGATTCGAATCTAATGCTTGCATCATTGAAAAACCACACAAAAACACGTCTATGATTGCATTAAAACAAAATAACGTATACACTATTGACATCAATGATTTGTGTAATGAAATATGTTTTTCAGTTTTGAATGAGGATGCTTGGCTCTGACATAGAAGATTAGGTCATGCTAGCATAAAACTAATCACTCAAATATCATCTAAAGAACTTGTAAGAGGAATTCCTCATATCAAGTTCATCAAAGATAATGTATGTGATGCTTGCCAATTAGGTAAACAAATTAAGGGTAGTTTCAAATCTAAGAATCAAATAAGCACCTCTAGGCCCTTACAATTGATCCATATGGACTTGTTCGGACCAATCTCTACATCAAGCCTAGGAGGTAGCAAATACGCTTTCGTCATTGTGGATGACTATAGCAGATACACATGGACTTACTTCTTAAAACAAAAAAATGAATGCTTTAGATATTTTGCCAAGTTTTGTAAACTTGTTCAAAATGAGAAGGGTTCTATGATTTCGTCAATTAGAAGTGATCATGGTGGTGAATTTCAAAACCATAATTTCCAAGAATTTTGTGAACTCAATGGATACAACCATAATTTCTCTACTTCTAGAAATCCTCAACAAAATGGAGTAGTAGAAAGAAAAAATCGAAATTTACAAGAAATGGCAAGAACCATGTTGAATGAACAGTGCCTACCCAAATATTTTTGGGTCGAAGCCGTAAACACTGCATGCTATATTTTGAATAGAGTTCTAGTAAGATCCTTACTCACCAAAACTCCCTATGAGTTATGGAACAATAAAAAACCTAATGTTTCATATTTTAAAGTCTTTGGGTGTAAGTGTTTTATCTTGAATGAAAAAGATAACTTAGGAAAATTTGATGCTAAATCCGATGAAGGAATCTTTCTTGGTTATTCTTCGGTTTCTAAAGCTTTTCGTATCTTCAATAAAAGAACTTTAATTATTGAAGAATCCATTCATGTTGTTTTCAATGAGATTTTCAAAATCAGGAAAAACGATTTTGATGATGATGTTAATTTTGATTCCTTGAATTTAAATGAAACCCCGTCTCCAACTAGCAACTTGGATGCATCCACTTCCGAAATATCCTTACCCAAGGATTGGAAGTATGTAGATGCTCATCCTAAGGAGCTAATCTTAGGAGACACATCAAAGGGGGTTCAAACATGTTCTTCTCTTAAAAATTTTTGTTCCAACACCGCTTTTCTCTCCCAAATTGAACCCAAATGTGTTGACGAAGCCATAAAAGATGATTCATGGATTATCGCAATGCAAGATGAATTAAATCAATTTGAGAGAAATGAGGTGTGGAAGCTTGTTCCTAAGCCAAATGACCATTTAGTTATTGGTACTAAATGGGTTTTTATAAACAAGCAAGATGAATATGGTATTGTGGTTAGAAACAAGGCTAGATTAGTGGCCAAAGGTTTCAACCAAGAAGAAGGTATCGATTACGAAGAAACCTTCGCTCCTGTGGCTCGATTAGAAGTCATAAGGATACTCCTTGCCTATGCTAGTAGTAATAATTTTAAGTTGTTTCAAATGGATGTTAAAAGCGCTTTTCTTAATGACTTTATTTCCGAAGAAGTCTATGTTGAACAACCTCCTGGATTTGAAAATAATAGCCTCCCTAATCATGTGTTTAGATTAACTAAAGCTCTCTGGTTTAAAACAAACTCCGAGGGCTTGGTATGAGAGACTTAGTTCTTTTCTTATTGAAAATAATTTCACAAAAGGCAAGGTTGATACTACATTATTCATCAAGAATTTTGAAAATAATTTTCTCATTGTTCAGATTTATGTTGATGATATTATCTTTGGTTCTATGAATGAATCTCTTTGTGAATCTTTTGCTAAAACTATGAGTCTTGATTTTAAAATGAGTTTAATAGGAGAATTAACATTCTTCTTAGGCTTACAAATCAAACAACTAAGCAATGACATCTTTATTAGTCAAACTAAATATGCTATGAATTTGCTAAAAAAGTTTAATATGAATAGCTCAAAAGCTATTAACACTCTTATGAGCACCTCCACTAAGTTAAAAATTGATGAAAGTGGAGAAAGCTTCGATCAAAAAACTTATAGGGGCATGATAGGAAGTTTACTTTACCTCACTGCAACTAGACCAGATATCATGTTCAGTGTAGGACTTTGTGCTAGATTTCAATCAAACCCTAAAATATCTCATCTCAAAGCAGTTAAAAGAATACTTAGATATCTTAATGGTACCACAAATCTAGGATTATGGTACCCAAAATCAGAGAATCTTGAGTTAATTGCTTATGCTGATGCAGACTTTGTTGGCTATATACTAGATAGAAAAAGCACATCAGGAACATGTCAATTTTTAGGACATGCCCTTGTTTCCTGGTCATCTAAGAAACAAAACTCGGTTGCACTATCAACAACCGAAGCTGAATATATTGCAGCAAGTGCATGCTGTGCACAAGTTGTATGGATGAAAAACACCTTAGAAGATTATAAAGTTCATCTTAAAAATATTCCCATTAAATGTGATAACACAAGTGCAATATGCTTAACGAAGAATCCTATACAACACTCAAGAACAAAACATATTAATATTAGACATCACTTTATACGAGATCATGTTACTAATCATGATGTAATCATAGAGTTCATTGATACTAAACATCAACTAGCTGATATTTTTACAAAACCTCTAAGTGAAGAACAATTTGATTTCATAAGAAGAGAATTAGGAATGTTGATGTGTCCGAATACATAAACTAGTTAAAATTATTTTTCGAACTTTATTGAATGATCAAATCACTTGATTGCCATTACATGCCTAAATAACATGCTGGAAATTATGTGTTGAATACAAAAATTTCCATAACAATAAGCATGTTTTGTCTTCATGATTGTATTTAAAAATCTATAGCATAGTCTTATCCGAATGCATGAAAGTGTTAATTTCATTTTTGGATTCGCTTAACAATTAAATTTTCTCATACACTTATGAAAAATATTTTTTTGAAATGGATTTGATGAAATGATTCCTGCTTATAAATTCCATCTTGAAATATGGATGATAGTGTTTTTACTTGCAAAGATTTGTTTCACATACATATCTTGATCCTTGTGAAAATGAAGCAAGATTTAATCTCTCATAAATTTTAACTTCATTTAAAGTAAACTCACAAATAGATGGTGGAGATGCGGGGTAAAAACAGAATTGATCTCCATGTCATGGTTGCATAATTGACTCACTATTGAAAATGACATGAACCTAGTAAAGGCATCACACTTATGCTCAAAATTCGCTCCTGGTATCACAATTACCATGCTTTTTGTTGATGACAAAGGGGGAGAAATATATGAGTATTAATGCCATGCTTGCATCACCAAGAGATATATGAATTGCTATGCTATGATTGCTATAATTTGCATTATGCCTTGTTTGTATCATGTAATGATATCAAAATCTTACTTCGCAGTTTTACATGCTAATATTTTACAATATGATGAATTGCTACTATTACTATCATTCAAACTTGTTATGTAAAATTTAAAAATGAATGTCAAGCCTTGACATCATCTTCAGAACGATACATCATGATGGGAATCATGATGGGAGTATTGATAAGTTTAAATGATTTTAACTTATCAATATGTCTATTGAATTCAAAGGTTTTGAATTCAAGAATGACTTATTTCAAGTATGGCATATAGACAGGGGGAGTTAAGGTTAACTCCATTATCAATTGATTGTCATCATCAAAAAGGGGGAGATTGTTGAATCTCAGATTTTGATGATGTAGTCAATTGTCATTTGTTATCTAATCTATATGTTGAGATAAGTGTGCAGGATTAACTATGATGAAAGTAAGATATGCAGTAGGAGTTACGCCGGAGTCAAGACAATGATCACGTTGGGAGTTCGAGAGTTCGACGGAAGTTCGGACAGTCGTCGGAGGTTCTGCGGGAACAAATCCGAGAAGTCCATGAGCTTGCCAAAGAAACTCGTCGGAACTCGCCAAGTGGATCATCGCAAGTCCAGGAGTTTGCCGGAAGTCCGTAGGAGCATCACCAAGGGTTCATCGGATGATCGATGGAAGTTCACCGGAAGCTCGCCGAAAGAGGCGATTGACGCACCGTAGCAAGTTGCAGTAAATGTCTTAGGAAATATCATAGTTAGCACAATGATTAAGTTGGAAATGGGAGGTGATCCCATTAACTTAATCTTGGGGCAATTGGGCCCCTGAAAAACCCAAATTGGGCCGAATGGATCAACCCATTCGGACCCTGATTTTTGCCAAGCGGTTGAACCGCCCAAGCCAGGCGGTGGCACCGCCAGGGCTCAGTCTCCGAGTGAGACTGGGCGGTGCAACCGCCCCTGACAAGAGGTGGCACCGCCTGGGCTCGGTCTTCGAGCTCTGGTTGAGCGATGCAACCGCCTCAGTCAAGCGGTGGCACCGCTTGAGCTCGGTCTTTGAGCTCTGGCAGGAGGTGCAACCGCCCCTGACAGGAGGTGGCACTGGTCAGAGGCTCAGTCTTCGAGCTCTACTAGGCGGTGCAACCGCCTCAGTCAGGTGGTGCAACCGCCAGATCCCGGAATTCTGGGAATTGACCGTTTTGAGCTCTAAATTCAAACTGGGTTGGGGCCTATAAATACTCCACCCTTTCAGCACTGAAAGGGCACCCAAAAACCACCGAAATTCTAATTTTACTTTGTGACTTTTAGAGCTCAAAAGTGTTGTATGAGTTAAAAGTTCTTCTTCCTATTTTCTTCTAAGTTCTAATCTATTAAAAAAGGAAAGAAAATTCTGTAAGGGTTGTCTCCTAAGCCCGTCAAAAGGAGTGAAACTGTAAAAGGGTGGTTGGCCTTCGCCTATTGAAGGAAGGCTTCTAGTTGACGTCAGTGACCTCGTCGGTGGAGGAAGCCAAAAGTGGAGTAGGTCAAGATTGACCGAACCACTCTAAATCTCGGTTTGCATTTACTTTGAGCATCTTATCTTTACTGCAAACCTCCTTAAAAGCTTACTTCTTTCTGCGCATATACGATTGGGTTTCAAGCTTTGCACTTTCCGAATCGGCGTTTAGACGTAAATCAGTTTTATCGTATGATCATCATATTTTAGTTTGCGTTTACTTTTTGATTTCTATCATAATTGCAAACTGCCTTTATATCCTTGCTTTGACTGCATCTCGCTTAATCAAGTGATTTACGAATCAGCATTTAGACATAAATCAGATTTTTCGTACGAATATCATATTTCAGTTTGCGCCAACTATCTGATTTGAACCATAATTGCAAACTGCATTTATATCTTTGCTGCATCTCGCTTAATCAAAAGTTAAAGTGATTTACGAATCGGCTTTCTTACTGAAATCACTTTTATTGAACGAACGAAGTTTTTTTTAATCGTAGAAGGTTTTCCGTTGCACTAATTCACCCCCCCCCCCTCTTAGTGCTCTTGATCCTAACACTAGGCCCATAATTGGACTGGTTTAGACTAGATTCAAGGCCCGACCTAGTTGCTAGACCCTGTTTGGCAGTGGCACCGCCAAACTGGGGCGTTGGAACCGCCTAGGGAATGGTCTCCCAAGTGGTCTAGGCGGTGGTACTACCTAAACTAAGTAGTTGTACCGCCGGCTATTATTACCTGCTAGGTAGTGGTACCGCCAGAGCTTAGTATCTGAGACTCTATCAAGCGATGGTACCATCCAATGTAAGAGTGTTAGGTGGTGGTACCGCCAATTTTAAAGCCATTGTGGCCTATAAATACCCTACCCTTTTTTGCATCAAAAAGTAACAAAGTGCAATCAAAGTGTGAAAAAAACTTTAAGTGTTGGGGTTTTAAAAGTGTTGTAAAAGTGAGGAGTCCTCCTCCCTCTTTTTAGCTTTGTAATCATCCAAGAATAGGTGTGAGGCTTGTAAGGGTTATCTCCTAGACCTGTGAAAAGGAGACAACACTGTAAAGAGGTGGTTGGTCTTCGCCTATTGAAGGAAGATCATTAGTGGATGTCAATGACCTCAACAGAGGAGGAATTGGAAGTGGATGTAGGTCACAATGACCGAACCACCATAAATTCTGATATGTTTATTCCTTATTGCTTAATCTCTTCACTGCATTCAACTTTACTTCATTATAAACTGTCCAATCTCCTCTTCTCTTCTCATTCAAGAAAAATGAAATGGTTTTCGTTAGAATCAAATTTTATCATAAAAAATTTTTAAATCGACATAATTTTTCCACTACACTAATTCCCCCCCCCCCCTCTTAGTGCCACTCTTGATCTTAACAATCATAAATGTATATGAAGCTTCTGCAAGCTTCTGTTTCGCCCTCTCTATAAGGTGTTTTTTGCAGTTCCTCTTTCAGTGCCCATCTTTGCCATAGTGGAAGCACTAGCCTTTGTCCTTTACTAGATATTTCTTAGTAACATTTGCTTTACCCGATCTGCCCTTGCCCTTGCCCTTGCCCTTCTTAAGGTACTTTTCTACTTTCCTTTTATATTTGGTCGCACTAGCATAGAGAACTGGCTCTTCTCTTTCTTGATGGTGCTCTTTGCCTCCCTCAACATATTGAGGAGCTCAGAGAGAGTCACCTTAAGCTTGTTAATATTAAAATTTATTATGAACTATGAAATGAAATCTAGTATGGACGAAAGCACAAGATTCATACATAGGTTATCCTCTAAAACTTCACATAGCGAGTGATCTCATTCTCACTTGCCCCTTCCTTCGGTGTAGGCATCACTGTATTAAGGAGATATACGATTTTCTCCACTATGAGAATGATTCTCAGGTTATGGAGCCAATTGGTACAATTTGGACCTATGAGGCGGTTGACATCAAGTATGTCACGTAAGGGATTTAAAAATGACATATTTTTGAAAATAAAGATGTAGCAGAAATAAATAACATACAAATTTTACAAAAAAATAAACAATTAAGATAAGGACCTATATCTTAATCTACTCTAACTATTTTCTCTCAAATCACAAAACTCCCTATAGTATGTGAATCGAAGACCCCTAGTAGATCTTTAGTGGGGATTAGGATCCAATGACATCATAACATAACCTCAAGTGACTCGACCAATTACGGCTAAGCTTGTAAAAGTAGGTAACTCTTCCCAATCACAACTCCTTATAATTCTCGTCCTATTCGGCCTCTGAACCACCATAGCCTTGAGTGACTCGACCAACCATGGTGTTTAGTTAAGTTATCATCATCGTTATAAGATGAGTCTGATTCGACAATATGCCCTCGAGTGACTTGACCAAGTATACCATGTCCTCAAGTCACCGGTGATATCTTTATGTCGTAAGAAAGATAGCGAATCATGAAATAGTTGATCCTCGAGTGACTTGACCAACTCAACCTACGTTAGGAATCGGTCCCTACCTATAACGATGGAAGGCCACGTGGGTCAATCTAATAGCCTCATGTTTATCGACTTAATATTATAAAGAGAGAAAATTTTTGATTTGATCTCCTAATATGATATGTAACACACATATATATTTAATAAATATCTACATCGAATGTATATATATATATATATATATATATATATATATATATATATATATATATATATATATATATATATATATATATAGTAGGTGTATAAATAGTCACACATCACATGAGCAATCACACTAGATGATCATGGACCACATCCTAATGTGATCAGGCCCGAGCCAATGGGCCTAATCACTCACATCAAGATCTATGTGTGCAGCGATGCATCTCTATGCCTTATGATCGTCTATCTCATAATTGTTGGTTCCGTCGGCATCTCGACGTATCTCCATGCATCACGATCGTCCGTTCGACCTCATGGGTCCCACTATCGCTTCCACGCTCCTATTGCATCTCCTTGTGTGATTACAATTTAATCATGGGCATGCAAGACCGACAATAAACGAAAAATAAAATGGAGGCTGGCAGGGCCCAATAATAATAATCATAAGTATATACATCACATGATCCATTATCATCCGTCCACATATCATACATCAAATGTACACATCATCATCATGTAGGACTACTAGATAATAATAATAATAATAATAATCAATTAAACCTATTAATTAATTAATATATTTTTAAAATTAGGGAAATACAAGGAATTTTTTGAATTATGAAGGCCATTTTAGGGGGGGGGGGGGGGGGTGGGGGTGGCGCGGGGGGCGTCGCCCTTGCCCGCGGGCGCTGTGCCTTTGGCCAGTGCTACCCCTCTGTGGGCTGCTCACTCGTGGACAACGTTGCCCCTATGGGCTACTCAAGCAGTGCTTGTAGGTGTCGCCGCCTGCGCTGTAGGTGGTCAGCCTTGCGATTGCTACTAGCGAGGGCCTGCCTACACGCGATCGGCCTTGCGACCGCCGCTGCAGGCGACCTACCAGCACGTAGATAGCAACCAAGGCTACCATTTGCAAGGTCCATAAGGGCAGCAATAGTTACTATCCTTTCTCCCTTTTGCGTCAACAATTTTGATGTCAAAAGCCTCTCTAAAACACAACACACGTAGTTCAAAATCAATCTTTTACATGAACAACTTGGCTCTGATACCACTATAGGAAAATCTAAGGGTGATATCACATGTGTAGCGGAAGAACATAAAACAAAAAACCCAAATTTCCTAATATGTGTTCGTCATCGTGCATATATTGGTGTGCAAAACTCATGAAATAGAAAACCACGTGTGAGATAGTTGTATTACCTAGTGAGTGTTGAATCTCGAATTTTGATGATCAAATCAATTGATGTGTTTATGATCTAATCTACATTTTGAGTGATACAATAAGCATTAATCAGGGAGAGATAATTAAAGTAGGAAGAATCATGTTGGAACAGAATGGAACATGTTAGAAGATTGGATGTTGAGTTGGAGGATCGATCGACATATCGGCGAAGGCTTCGGGCCATAGGTTCGAGCATCGGGCCAAGAAGAACGAAAATTGCACCAAGAAAATCGGAGTTGCAGAGGTCAACTAGCCGATTGGGCAATAGGCCGCAAGAGAGGACGATGCATCGAAGAATTGAATAAAGTGTTGATGAACCAATGACATGCCGGACAACATTTAATTCAAGCTTTATAATAATTGTCTAGATCAAAGTCGGTTTTAGGCATAATTGGGTTAGAATTGGGCCAACTCAATTAGGATCTAATTGGGCCTAAGTTTAGGCTATGTTGGGCCAAGTGAAAGGCCCAAATTGGTGGAACCGTTGGTGGCATAGTCTCAGAATTATGTCAGGCAGTGGTACCACCAGTCTAGGCGGTGGTAATGCCTTGACTCAATCTCTGAGACTCTCAGCAATGGTACCGCCTAGACACAGTCACCCAGACGGTGGTACTGTCAGACTGGACGGTGGTACTGACCAGTGTCAATGCTGTAGGCGGTGGTATCGCCTAGCACAAGCGATGGTACCGCTAGTACCCCGAAAACCAGGGATGAGATATGTTTAAGCTCCAAGTTTGAATCCACTTGAGGCCTATAAATATCTCTCTTATCCCTGGTTAACAAACACAAGAATTGATAGCAAAAAAAAGAAGAAAAATGCTGTTGTAATCTTGTGAGAACTCCTCTAAAAGTTCTAAGTGTTAGTGTAGTTTAAAAGAGGAGTAAGTAGGGGTGTAAACATTCTCTCCTGAACCTATCAAAAGGAGAATCAGGTGTAAAAATGTAGTTGATCTTCGCCTATTGATGGAAGATCAGTAGTGAAAGCCAGTGGCCTCGAGTGAAGAGGAATCGGGAATGGATATAGGTCACAACGACCGAACTACTATAAAAATTTGATTTGTATTTTTATTTTGCTCTTTACTTTAATTGTAAATTGAATTATTACTTGCACTACCTTAAGAATATGCTTTCAAGTTAATATCTTTCCGAAATAGTTTTTCATCGTATGAAGATTTTTGACTAGATGTAATTTATCTGTTGCACTAATTCACCCCCTCCCCTCTTAGTGTCATTCTTGATCCTAACAGTTGGTATCAAAGATACGTTTTTTTTCGTTTGGTTTAACAACTAAGACAAATGACTCTTTTTGGATTTCAAGAGGGACTTTCTATCATTCATCCTCCTATGCTCAATGGGATGGACTACACATATTAGAAAACTCGAATGAGAGTTTTCTTGCTTTATATTGATTTAAATTTATAGAATATTATCAAAAACGAATTTTAAAAGTTTCCTTTTCCAATAAACGATTGAAATGATTTGGAGAAGAAGACTTTCTCTTTAAATGCCAAAGCTATGAATGCTTTATTTTGTGCTTTGGATAAAACTGAATTCAATTGCGTTTATATTTGCAAAACAGCTTTTAACATTTGGCATACATTTGAAATCACACACGAAGGCACTAGTAAAGTTAAAGATTCAAAAATCTATTTTTTGATGTATTATTTTGAATTGTTTCAAATAGAACCAAGTGAGACCATTGGAGACATGTACACCTGGTTTACGGATGTTGTCAACGGTCTAAAAGCGCTTGGTAAAAGTTTTTCTAACTTTAAACTTGTTAGCAAAATATTGAGATCCCTTCCAAAGAGTTGAGACCCTAAAGTAACAGTCATTCAAGAGGCCAAGGATTTGAATTTTTTTCAACTTAAAGAACTTATCGGGTCTTTAATGACATATAAAAACAAATATAAGAATAACCTTCTAAATAATAGGAGGGATTTGACACTTTGAATAATAGAATATCACTTGAGTCATCACTCAAGTGATGATGATGATGACTTTAAACTACTCACAATAAAGCTTAAAAAATTATTAAAATATGAAACTAAGAATAAAAATATACTTAAAAAGAAAAAGCTACCAAAGAACAATAAATCACTCAAGTGACTTGGGATTAAACGAGTGCATCCGAAGACGAAGTGCAAACCAATGAAGCCGAAGTGGTGAACTATGCCTTGGTGGCTTTCGACGACGAGGCAACCAAAACCCTTTTACTTTATTTTGAAATTACTTGATGCATTTCATGAGTCATTTTTAAATTAGTTTAGAAAAATTATATATAAATTATTAAAAAATATATAAAAAATTGAGACCATGCTTATCTTTCTATTGATTTTGAAAATGATCATGAAAATTACATGTTTCATGATAAAGGAACAAAATGTTAGATCTAATGCTTGTACATCTAATAAGATTAATCTTAAGTATATTCTCAAGAAGCAATAATGTATATCTTAATGATTTCCGTTTTTCTTTTCGATTTCGTTTGAAAATGTTTTATATTTAATGAAATCATACTTGATGATTTAATGATGCATAATGATTTAAAATCTTATGTTTTGGAATTACATGTTACACTTTTGATCTTATATCTTTCATGACATGATTCCTTTATATTTATGATTTATATATCTCATGATATGATTGAATCATTGATGCAAAGAAGGAAAATACATTACTATAGTAAACAAAATGATTTTGATTAAAAACACGTTATGAAATCATGCTTGATGAAATAATGTAATGATCATGCTTAATGAGTTTATTTTTCAAAATTATCCATGTTGATTTTTGTGATCTTTACCATAATGAAAATTGTTTTTTTTTTTAAATGATGATGCATGTTTTTATTTGACATAAAAGACAAAGTCATGCTTGCATGAAATAAAAAGGGAATATATTTTTCTTGAAAACTTCTCAATCCCTATCTTATTGAGTTTCCAAAAAGAGATAGATGAATCTCTTTTTATGAATCTCTTGGACTATGAAAAAGATTTTGATGATTTGATTATTTGAATCTAAATGAGATTTTTCCAATCGAATCATGAACTTTCTCTTGAGATATCTTCTTTTTTATGTGAATCAAGATCTCTTCTTTATTCTTCTATGTTTCTTCTTACTATTTACAAAAAAAAAGATTTTTTATATGAATCATAAGATTTCTTATGCATGAATTGAAATCTTTTTCTCCTATATTTCTTTTTATGATTACTAAAGAGAATATATGTTTGGAGTTCATGACTTCAAATTTCTTTTGAAGATCTCTTATTATTTGATCTCCTAAGATTTTCTTTTGAATATTTAAGAGGAGATTTGTCAAAATGAATCATGTCTTTCGATATTCACTTGATATTATCTTTCATGATATGATTTTTTTTCTTTGTATAATTCCTTGTATTCATGAAGTATATCTCATCACCAAATTTTTCTTGATATCTTCCAAGTGGTGACTTGAATATTTATACCTTTGTGCTATTCCCCTCTTTTTGCCTATGACAAAAGGGGAGAAAATAAAATGATGAATGTTTGGTACCAACAATCATGAAGTGATAAATGCTTAAAAATTTTAATGTCTTAGCATCATGAATGTTATGCCCAAAATGATGTATCATGAATGCTTGAGTATCATGTATGATATGCCTATAATGATGATTGATTTATTTTTGATATTATGCATGAAGTAAGAATGAAATTGAAGGTTTTGAAATTGTGCATGTTTTAATTTGAAACTATAATGATGCACAAACATATTAAATTAAGAATGATACTTTATCTATGTCATGATTTGAAAATTGATGTAAAGGGAAAAGAATTACAACATTGTATTCTTCCCTTCGATTTGATAATGACAAAGGGGAAGATAAATTTGCTAGCTTATAAATTACAAAGAAAAATCTAGGGGTGACATCACATGTGTAGCAGAAGAATATAAAATAAAAAACCTGAATTTCCTAATACGTGTTCGTCATCGTGCATATATTGGTGTGCAAAACTCATAAAATAGAAAACCACATGTGAGATAGTTGTATTACCTAGTGAGTGTTGAATATCGGATTTTGATGATGAAATTAATTGATGTGTTTATGATCTGATCTGCGTTTTGAGTGACACAATAAGCATCAATCAGGGAGAGACAATTAAAGTAGGAAGAATCATGTTGGACTGGAGTGGAATATGTTAGAAGATTAGACGTTGAGTTGGAGGATCGATCTACATATCGATAGAAGGCTTCGAGCCATAGGTTCGAGCATTGGGCCAAGAAGAGCGAAAATTACCACAAGAAAATCGGAGTTGTAGAGGCCAATTGGCCGATTGGGCAATAGGCCGCAAAAGATGACGATGCACCGAAGAATTGAATGAAGTATTGATGAACCAATGACATGTCGGACAACATTTGATTCAAGCTTTGTAATAATTATCTAGATCGAAATAGGTTTTAGGTATAATTGGGTTGGAATTAGGCCAACTCAATTATGGTCCAATTGGGCCAAAGATTGGGTTGTGTTGGGCCAAGTAAAAGGCCCAAACGGTGACCCAAATTGGTGGAATCGTCGGTGGCACAATTTCTGAGACTATGTCAAGCAGTGGTATCGCTAGTTTGAACGGTGGTACCTTCGAGACTTCATCTCCGAGACTATCAAGCATTGGTACTACCAATCTGGGCGATGGTACCACCTAGATAATCTCTCAACTAGTAGTACCACTAGATTAGGTGGTGATACCACCTAGTGTTAGTGCTACGGGCGATGGTACCGCTAGTACCCCGAAAACCAGAGATTATAACATCCCCCATTTTTTAAAGATTTTATAGATGCTTGTTTGTAAATATGAGGATTAGCTAATAATTCTTTTATATTAAATAATTTTATATTCAAAGTTTATGGCTAGGGACCTAAATATAAATATTAAAAATTTGATATGATTTATGCAAGATTCAGATTTAAGTTAAAAACAATGGTGGACATATGTCACTAGCTAACGTAAGGTTGGTGCCACTTTTGTTTGCTCTAAGAATGACACATAAGCTCTTTCATGCATGTTTGACACCTTGCAACACTTGTATTAAACAAACCCAAGTAATTAGATGAGAGATTAAAGAAAAAACTTAAGTTTCTGCAACCAACATTAGTTTGAGAAGAGAAGGGAAGAAGAAGAAGAAGAAGAAGAAGAAGAAAAAAAGAAGAGGAAGAGGAAACTTTGCTTGAGGTTTTGCATCAACTCCCCACATTTGGGAATCAAACTATTCTAAGGCAAGTATTCTAACCCCATCCCATAATAAATCCTAATCTTTGTTTTCATTTTAATTCTATATAATTTGAAAGATTTCAGCCAGGAACCAAACCTTTCTTTCATTTTGATACAAAGCCATGAATCTATAATTTTTCGGTAATCTGACCTCTGCACTTTTTCAAACCTAACTTTTAGCAGTAAACTCTGATTTAGGCAAAGTCTAATTCATTCGAAAGTAGACTTAAAGATCTTTATTTTTTATACTGAGATTGAATGATTTGGAGTTTAAATACCTACTCAGACTTCTATTTCAATTAACCCTATAGATTCTATAAAATAGGGACTATAATTTCTGACCTCTTTTTGCTTAACTTCTTATAACTTTCTACTAGGACCTCAGATTCATGCAAAGTATAATTTACTTGAAACTAGACTCAAAATGCTTTCTGTACTTATCTGATTTGAAATTTTTGGAGTACAATTGTAAACTAAAACATCTATTTTCATCGACCCTGTGGACTCAGTAAAATAGAGCCTATATTTTTAGACCTTTTGCTACAAAATTATTTGTAACTCCTTGCAGCAAACTCCAATTCATGTAAAATTTAATTTACCTAAAATTAGATTGAAATATCTTTCGAATAACACATATTCTATATAAATTGGAGTACAAATGGTTATCCAATAATTCATAAAGTTACCTCTCAAATTTTGTTAGAATCGAGCTTTGGTTGATTTCGGCACTTCTTGTTTCTTCCCTTTGGAAATCGATTTCGGCAAAAGCCCTTACTTTAGTTAAGCTTTACATTATTACCTTGAATTTTTGTATAACTTTGTCCTATAATTATTTGTACACCTGCAGCTATCATGTAAAGTTCATGTTTGTATCGCAATGATTCGTATAGGCACATGCATTCCATTGTTCCGCATATGTTTCCGATATGTACCAACCTTATTGTTCACAATGCCATTTTATAATCCGGTGTTTGTGGGATTGTCTGGACCTTTGCCAGAAATTATAAATGGATTATTTGGACCTTTGCTAGAAATAGTAAAGGGATTATCTGGACCTTTGCTAGAAATGGTAAAGGGTATATGCTTAGAGCCCGCGATGCTCTACCAGCCCCCTTTGGCTTCATCCAAATGTGGATAGATGATGCTCCCAAATGTGGGAGATTATGTTTGAGGTCCCACTTCACCTTCTATCTATTTGACATGATATCCAAAGCTTTGGTTATATGCTTCTATGTGTGCTTTGGATAAGAATGAAATGTATGCAACGTCAAATGCAACGTTTGAGCTTTTATCTCGTATTTGTTCTTTGATATTCTCTGAAATGCTTCATATGTCATTGATATGTTCAAAAGCATTTTATCTGCCATTGATATGTTTTGAAATGTTTCATTTATTATTGATATGCTTCGAAACATTTCATATGCCATTGATATGTTCTGAAATATTTCGTCCGCCATTAATATACATCAAAATACTTCTTGCGTCTTTAATATGCTTTGAAATATTTCATATATCATAGATATGCTTCTTATGCCAATGATATGCTCCAATTAGTCCTTAATCCATTGTTATGAACAAAATATGCTTCGAATGAAATGATATTGTAACTCTGCATTCATCAAGTGGCGATCTTTGAACTCTTGTATATCTGCCTCATATTTTGAAATATTATTTGTTCGAAACTCTCCTCTTTGTCATGGATATGTTAGTCACTTGTTGAGCTCTATGTGCTCACCCCGTTACTATATAAATTTTTCAAGATAGCTTATCGCTTGCTAGAATATTTAAAACGAGCTGAGGCAGTGGAAAGCTAGATGACTTTGGGGCAAATCTTTCATACTTGATAAGTTGATGTTGCATAAGTTCCTTTTGTGTGTAATGAAATATCAACGATAACTCTATATTGATCTGTCTGGTAAATATTTGGAATGTACCTCTCATGTCGAGATTTTGAGAATGTTAAGTTTAAACTTTGTAATGACATAAACATGTGGTATATGTTGGTTTTGTGATTGTATAGATTGCCACGCTTATGGATTTATGATGTGGTTATGGTTTAGTTGAGTTGGCTTTGGATTTTGTGAATCACTAAGTGATATGATGGTATGATTATAAACTACATAAGTTTTATGAATTGTGGATTATATAAGTGAATTTTGACTTGAGTGTTTTCTTAGTGGCCTCAAATGTGTGTTTGGATCCTGGTATGTTTGTGGAATTATAATATTATAAATTTTGTGTTAGGTTCACACCTCCTAGATAAGAATTAAATTCAGGGAGCATGACATAGATGGTATCAGAGCATGATTTGAGAATCATTAAGATTTTTTATATGCTAGATGCATAATAAAAAAATTTGGAGGTTTAGTGACTTTTATTCAGAGATTGATCAAAAAATTCTCTTTTGTTATTTTTATGAAGCAAGGATGACGAGGTCATCTGGTTCTCCTATTGCATCTACTACTGATCAATTGAGTAGAATTATGAGAACTTTGGAGACTATGACATAAGTGATGCAACAACAAGTCCAACAAGGAAGAAATGAAGGAACAAGGACGTCAAACCAGACTGGGTTGGGAATTGAAAATTTTAAGAAGCTTAGTCCTCCCAATTTTAGTGGTGAGCTTGATCCGATGGTAGTAGAACGATGGATAATGCAGATAGAAAAAATATTTGACTTCTTAAATTACCTAGAAGACTAGAAGGTTTTTCTTGCAGCCTTTATGTTGGAAGGAGAGGCTGAGCATTGGTGGAGAATGATTAAAAGGATTTCTGAAATCAAACATGAGCCAATCACATAGAAGACATTCGTAGAAAAGTTCAACGATAAATATTTTCCAGATTGCATTAGAGAGTAGAAAGAATTGGAGTTCTTGGATCTCATCCAGGGAAATTTGATGGTTGCAAAGTATGAATCTAAATTCACTGAGCTCTCTAGATTTACTAGTCATATAATTGATGATAAAATTAGAAAAGCAAAGAAATTTGAAAAGAGCCTAAGGCCAGTTATAAGAAGTCAGATATCAGCATTAAAACTCCAAGCTTATGCCAATGTGATCGAAAGAGCTTTGATAATTGAAAGAGACTTAGAGAAAATTCAAGAAATCAAGGACAAGAAAGATAAGGAGAAGTTTATTAGCAAAAATAAGAGAGGGAATGAATCTGAAACAAGTTATAAGAGAGTCAAGACATCCAGATTTGAAGAAAAAAGTCATCACAAAGGACTCGATCATGTGCAAGATGTGGGTTAAATCACGAAACAAGTCAATATTTTTGGGTAACTAGAGCCTGTTTTGCTTGCGGGAAGTTGGATAATAAAATAAAAGATTGCCCTTTGAAGAAAAAAGCTTATCCTTATCTTTTCATCGAATGAGGTATAATAAATTTAGAAGACTAAAATTTTCTTTTAATGAGGGGAGAGTGTAACATCTCCCATTTTTTAAAGATTTTATAGATGCTTGTTTGTAAATATAAGGATTAGATAATAATTCTTTTATATTAAATAATTTTATATTAAAAGTTTATGGCTAGGGACCTAAATGTGAATATTAGAAATTTGATATGATTTATGCAAGATTCAGATTTAAGTTAAAAAAACATGGTAGACATGTGTCACTAGCTAACCTAAGGTCGGTGCCACTTATATTTGCTCTAAGGATGACACATAAGCTCTTTCATGCATGTTTGATACCTTGCAACCCTTGTATTAGCCAAACCCAAATAATTAGATGAGAGATTAAAGAAAAAACTTAAGTTTGTGCAACCAACATTAGTTTGAGAAGAGAAGGGAAGAAGAAGAAGAAGAAGAAGAAGAAGAAGAAGAAGAAGAACAGGAAGAGGAAACTTTGCTTGAGGTTTTGCATCAACTCCCCACATTTGGGAATCAAACTCTTCTAAGACAAGTATTCTAAACCCATTCCATATTAAATCCTAATCTATGTTTTCATTTTAATTCTATATAATTCGAAAGATTTCAGCTTAGAACCAAACCTTTCTTTCGTTTTGATACAAAGCCATGAATCTGTAATTTTTTGATAATCTGACCTCTATGCACTATTTTAGATCTAACTTTTAGCACTATACTCTTATTTAGGCAAAGTCTAATTCATATGAAAGTAAACTTAAAGATATTTATTTTGATACCAAGATTGAATGATTTGGAGCTTAAATGCCTATCAAAATTTCAATTAACCCTATAGATTCTGCAAAATAGGGATTGTAATTTTTGACCTCTTATTGCTTAACTGCTTATAACATTATGCTGGGAACTCAGATTCATACAAAGTATGATTTACTCGAAACTAGACTCAAAATGATTTTTGTGCTTACTTGATTTGAAATTTTTGAAGTACAATTGTAAACTAAAACATCTATTTTCATCGACCCTATGAACTTAGTTAAACAGAGCCTATATTTTCAGACCTTTGGCTACGAAATTATTTGTAACTCCCTGCAGCAAACTCCAATTCATGTAAAAGTTAATTTATCTAAAACTTGATTGACATATCTTTCGAATGACACATATTCTGTACAAATTGGAGTACAAATGGTTATCCAATAATTTATACAATTGCCTCTTAAATTCTGCCAGAATCGAGCATTGGTCGATTTCAGCTTTTCTTGTTTCTTCCCTTTGGAAATCGATTTTGGCAAAAACCCTTGCTTTATTTGAGCTTTACATTATTGCCTTGAATTCCTATATACTTTTGTCCTGCAATTATTTATACACTTGTATCTATTATGTCAAGTTCATGTTTATATCGTAATGATTCGTATAGGCATATGAATTCCGTTGTTCCGCATGTATTTTCGATATGTACCAACCTTATTATTCGTAATGCCCTTTTGTAATCCGGTGTTTGTGGGATTGTCTAGACTTTGCCAGAAATTATAAATGGATTATTTGAACCTTTGCTAGAAATAGTAAAGGGATTATCTGGACCTTTGCTAGAAATGGTAAAGGGTATGTGCTTAGAGCCCGTGATGCTCTGCTGGCCCCCTTTGGCTTCATCCAGACGTGGATGGATGACGCTCCTAGATATCAAAGATTATGTTTGAGATCCCACTTCACCTTCTATCTATTTGACATGATATCCAAAGCTTTGGTTATAGGCTTCTATGTGTGCTTTAGATAAGAATGAAATGTATGCAACGTCAAATGTGATGTTTGAGCTTTTATTTCGTATTTGTTCTTTAATATGCTCTAAAATACTTCAAATGCCATTGATATGTTCAGAAGCATTTCATCTGCCATTGATATATTCTAAAATATTTCATTTGTTATTAATATGCTCCGAAACATTTCATATGTCATTGATATATTTCGAAATATTTCATCTGCCATTGATATACATCAAAATGCTTTTTACGTCTTTGATATGCTTTGAAACATTTCATATGTCATGGATATGCTTCTTATGCCAATGATATGCTCCAATTAGCTCTTAATCCATTGTTACGAACAAAACATGCCTCGAATGAAATGACATTCTAACTCTACATTCGTCGAGTGGCTATCTTTGAACTCTTGTATCTATGCCTCGTATTTTGAAACCTTATTTGTTTGAAACTATCCTCTTTGCCACGGATATGTTAGTCACTTGCTGAGCTCTATGTGCTCACCCCGTTGCTATATAAAATTTTTAGGATAGCTTGTCCCTTGATAAGTTGATGTTGTATAAGTTCCTTTTGTGTGTAATTAAATATCAATGATAACTCTATATTGATGTGTCTTGTAAATATTTGGAACATACCTCTCATGTCGGGATTTTGGGAATGTTAAGTTTAAACTCTATAATGATATAAATATATAGTATATGTTAGTTTTGTGATTGTATAGATTGTCATGCTTATGGATTTATGATGTGGTTATGGTTTAGTTGAGTTGGCTTTGGATTTTGTGAATCATTAAGTGATATGATGGTATGAATATAAACTACACAGGTTTTATAAATAGTGGATTATATAAGTGAATTTTGACTTGAGTGTTTTCTTTGTGGCCTCAAATGTGTATTTGGATCCTGGTATGTTTATGGAATTATAATATTATAAATTTTGTGTTAGGTTCATACCTCCTAGATAAGAATTAAATTTAGGGGGCATGACAGGGATGAGATACTTTTAGGCTCTAAGTTTGAATCCACTCGAGGCCTATAAATACCCCTCTCATCCCTGGTTAACAAACACAGGAATTAAGAGAAAAAAAAAAGGAAAATACTATTATAATCTTGTGAGAACTCCTCTAAAAGCTCTAAGTGTTAGTGTAGTTTAAGGGAGGAGTAAGTGAGGGTATAAAGATTCTCTCTCGAACCTATCAAAAGGAGAATCGAGTGTAAAATGGTAGTTGATCTTCGCCCATTGAAGGAAGATCGATAGTAGAAGTCGGTGGCTTTGAGTGAAGAGGAATCGGGAATGGATATAGGTCACAACGACCAAACCACTATAAAAATCTGGTTTGCATTTTTATTTTTCTCTTTACTTTAATTGCAAACTGAATTATTACTTTCACTACTTTAGAAATATGCTTTCGAGTTAACATCTTTTTGAAATGATTTTTCTTTGTACGAAGATTTTTGACTCGATGGAATTTATCCATTGCACTAATTTACCCCTCCCCTCTTAGTGTCGTTCTTGATCCTAATAGGGAGATTGTATATCCCTGAATCCCTGTAGATCTATAGGAGTAGATGAAGGAGGTTAAGCATCCTCCTCTCTAGTAGTGATCCACACAATAAGACTGTAACAATACGCCTCAAATCTCTAGGCCTACTATCTAAGGAAGAGAAGAGGAGAGGAGAATAGGAGGTAGCAACTTAGAAGCCCCAGCCTATATACCTTTAGATTCCTCCCAGTTATATAGGCCTCTAGTTAACCCTAATGGATCCTACCCCACTAGGTATTGGATTTCCATCCAATTATCCAAGCCTCTTAGATTAGTGGGTCTTTATCTAATAATCTCTTATTAGCTCTTATTGGATCTCATCTATGAGATCCAATAATTCAGGGGTTTATTGGATATCTAATAAGATAAAAGCTCCAACGGAGATCTCATATCCGAACCTCTACTCATCGCAATGCCTACCATATGTGTGTGACCCTCTAGGCCTAATATCGAATTGGCTATGAGTCATATCTATCATAACTCCTTCTAGCTTAGTGAATTATTATCTCTATAATAATTCACTCGACTCATCGACTACGGACGTACTAGGCCACTACGCCGTAGTCCCTAAACGATATAAGGGAATATAATCCTTTGGACCTATCTGTCCTTAGTTATCAAGCCCATGTATTGAGCATCTAATATTCCAAAGACCATGTATCGAGCATTGTGCTGTCAAGCCCATACGGTTTCTCCTCGAGTCTCACTCTAATCAGATTCTCCCAGAGAACTCTTTCTCTCTCAATCTGAATGACCTTGGCTAAGGATTTGTTTGAGCAAGAACACACGGGATATTCCCCTCATGATACCAAGAGTGGATGATCCTTTATCGATATGCAATAGCACTCGTAAGGTTGGTTGCCACTCCCAATAACCGATTGTACTAGATTTGGAACTTCCAAACTTATAAGTCTGGTATCAAAGAGTAGAGTACTCATATAGCATCCTTGGTGTCTTAAGTCGAAGGACCAGATAAACTACTGGGACTATAGAATCATTGTTTGACAATAAGGCATCATCAACCATCTAGTATTCTATGAGCGGATCAATCAGTGAACTCATTCTTCAATGAGCACCTGCACTATATCCTTAGTGTCCCCACACGAGCAGCTATGAGACCAACTGCCTCCATCATATGGACGAGTATACAACACACCTATTTATTCGGTTATCTCGATGTCCCTGTAGAGTAACCTATGACCAGGATTATTTAGGGTCTATGTTTAAAGGCGAATCAGTCTCATTATCATGATCTTATCACGATCCAATTCCCATTGTACAAATCCACAAAACATCACAATATATATGCATATATGGAACAAGGAAAATAAAGTGATAAAAATGCCTAAATATAATAATAAAAAAGAATGTGTATCATGTCACACGTGCCATCACTCACTTGATTGGCTTGCAAGGCACCTATGACGAGCAATATATGTATATACGCAACAAGCAATATAAAGTGATAAAATATCAAAATATAATAAGCAAAAAGAGTGCGTGTCATGTCATATGTGATATCACTCATGTAATTAGATTGCAAGACACCTATGATTGGCAACTACTATAATTAAGACCTAAACAATTACAATACAAGAAATTTAAGTTATATGATATGTAATTGGTTCATCCGAACTCCTGGCAAACATTTGGCGCATCGTTCGAACCTTTGGCGTATTACTCAATCCTTCGACATGTTGACTCTCATAACACCTAATCTTGGTGCAATGTCTGATTCTCATGCTCGATGCCCAATTTCTGACTCCGGCCTAATGTTTGATTTTTCTTGCTTCAATCATTTTTTCTTTTCATGATTAAAGTTAGTCTTGCATTATTTTTCTCAAAGCACAGATTAGATTATAAACTCATCAATTGATTTCATCATCAAAATCTGAAATTCAACTTAAAGAAGAAGCTACTAGCACAAAAGAAGAAGAAAACATTTAAGACAACTTGAGATGAATCAAGTGCATCAGAAGATGAAGAGCAAACCAATGAAGACGAAGTAGCGAACTATGTATTTATGGCTTTCGACGACGAGATTTATGAATTAACTAAAACTTCTTTGTCTTATAATGAATTATTTGATGCATTTCATGACTTATATGATGAACTTAAAATAATTGGTAAGAAATATAAATTACTAAAAAAGGATCATGTCTCTCTCTCTCTAATGAATTTGATAAATTTAAAAATGAGTATGACAATTGCTTCTTAACACCTTACACTAAATATAAAGAATTAGATTCATTTAAAAAGAAAAATATACTATTACTATTGAATCTCATATTTTGATGATGACGTCAATTGTCATTTGTTATCTAATCCATATATTGAGATAAGTGTGCAGGATTAACTATGATGAAAGTAAGGCATGTAGTAGGAGTTGCACCGGAGTCAAGACTATGATCACGTTGGGGGTTTGAGAATTCGACGGAAGTTCGGACGGTCGTCGGAGGTTCTGCGGGAACAAATTCGAGAAGTCTAGGAGCTTGCCAAAGAAGCTCGTCAGAACTTGCCAAGTGGACCATCGCAAGTCCAGGAGTTTGCCGGAAGTCCGCAGGAGCATCACTGAGGGTTTATCAAATAATCGACGGAAGCTCACCGGAAGCTCACCGGAAGAAGCGATTGACGCACCGGAGCAAGTTGCAGTAAATGTCTTAAGAAATTCGTAGTTAGCACGATGATTAAGTTAGAAATGGGAGGTGATCCTATTAACTTAATCTTGGGGCAATTGGGCCCTTGACAAACCCAAATTGGGTCGAATGGATCAGCCCATTCGGACCCAGATTACTTGGCTAAAGGTGCCACCGCCCAGGGCTCAGTCTCCGAGCTCTGGCTAGGCGGTGCAATCACCTCTGACAGAGGTGCAACTGCCTGAGCTCGATCTCCGAGCTTTGGCAAGAGGTGCAACCGCCCTTGACAAGAGGTGACACCGCCCAAAGGCTCAGTCTTCGAGCTCTGCCAAGCAGTGCAACCGCCCCAGTCAGGCGGGGTGCAACCGCTAGACCCCGAAATTCCAAGAATTGACAGTTTTGAGCTCGGAATTCAAACTGGGTTGGGGCCTATAAATACCCCACCCTTTCAGCAATGAAAGGGAAACCCAAAACCACCGAAATCTTGATCTTACTCTGTGATTTTTAGAGCTCAAAAGTGTTATATGAGTTAAAAGTTCTCCTTCCTCTTTTCTTCCAAGTTTTGATCTATCAAGAGAGGAAAGAAAATTCTACAAGGGTTGTCTCCTAAGCCCGTCAAAAGGAGTGAAACTGTAAAAAGGTGGTTGGCCTTCGCCTATTGAAAGAAGGCCTCTAGTGGATGTCGGTGACCTCGTCGGTGGAGGAAGCCAAAAGTGGATGTAGGTTAAGATTGACCGAACCACGCTAAATCTCAGTTTGCATTTACTTTGAGCATATTATCTTTATTGCAACCTTCCTCAAAAGCTTACTGCCTTCTGCGCATTTACGATCGTGTTTCAAAGTTCAGTATTTTCCGAATCGGTGTTTAGACGTAAATCAGTTTTATTGTACGAACATCATATTTTAGTTTACGCTTACATTCTAATTTCCATCATAACTCCAAACTGCCTTCATAGACTTGCTTTAACTGTATCTTGCTTGATCACAAGTTAAAGTGATTTACGGATCGGCTTTTCTATCGAAATCGCTCTTATCGTACAAACGCAGTTTTAATCGTCAAAAGTTTTCTGCTGCACTAATTCACCCCCCCCCCCCCCCCCCCTCTTAGTGCTCTTGATTCTAATAATTGGTATCAGAGTGGGGTTAACTCTCAAATGGATTGAAACCCAAGAGAGATGGCATACGCTGGAAACCAAGAGGGTCATTCTATTACACGTCCACTCTTTTGAACTTTTTCGAATGAAACCGAGCGAGACTATTGACGACATGTGCACCCATTTCACGGATGTCGTCAATGGTCTAAAAGGACTCGGTAAAAGTTTTTTGGATTTTGAGCTCGTAAATAAGATTCTAAGATCCCTTCCTAAGAGTTGGGACCCTAAAGTCACTGCTATTCAAGAGGCTAAGGATTTAAACAACTTTCCTTTTGAAGAACTAATCAGGTCATTAATGACCTGTGAAATGACATGCTAGGCTTATGAAAAGCAAGAAGACATCCTTCCAAAGAATAGGAAGGATATGACACTTAGAACTTTAGATGACCACTTAAGAGAAAACTCAAGTGATGAGGACTGTGACGATGACTTGGCACTTCTAACAAGGAAATTCAAAAAATTCATTAAGAGAAACAAGTTTAAAAATGACACAAAAAATAAACTTGAACCCAAAAAGGACCAAGTTATTTGCTACGAGTGCAAAAAGCTGGGACACTACAAAAGTGATTGTCTCCAAGCCAAGAAGAGAACATCAAAGAAGAAGGCGCTCAAAGCAACGTGGGATGACTCGAGCATGTCCGAAGAAGAGGAGTCCAACACCGAGCAAGTTGCTCATTATGCCTTAATGGCCATCGGAGAGGAGGTAACAAATTTAATTGATGTAGATTTATCATTTGATGAGTTATTAAATGCCTTCCATGACTTATTTGATGAATGCAAGATTATTAGTAGAAAATATAAATTGCTAAAAAATGAGCATGATAGTCTTACTTATAATTTCGATAAGTTAAAAACTGAATATCATGATAGTTTAGGTTCTTGTATAAAATGCCATGATCTAGAAACTATCCAAAAGGAAAACATGCTACTTAAAGACACCTTAAAGAAATTTGAGGTTGGTAGCAAGTCTTTGAACATGATCCTTAGAAACAAGGGTCACGTTCCCAAAAGAAGTGGAATCGGATTTGTGAGAAATCCTCACCAAAATCCAACCACATTCATAAAAGGCCCCATCCTACATATTCGACACCAAAGCAAATGCAACTTTTGTTGCAAACATGGACACAAAACATATTATTGTCCATTCAAGAAAATTAGTCCGAACAAATTAATTTGGGTTCCTAAAGGAACCATGATAAACTCTATGAAACATGACAAACAATGTAGATCAGTTTTTGAGGCACCCAAAAGTAAATGGGTACCTAAAAATTATCTTGTCTTGTAGAAACGTAAACCATCTCAAGCTGGGAGCAAGAAATAATATCCTGCTCTTTGGATTCTCGATATTCATAACCCGAGATCCAAAAAGAACACGCGATGCTCCCTAGCCTAAATAACAAAAAAAGGATTAGAAAATTAAAATTACAAGAGCAATACAAATACAATCCTATTTGATCCCTCAGAATTGGAAACCCATGATTCTACCTTCACATATCCTCTGGATTTCAGAACCCATCAAATTGACTTGTTTGTTACTTTCAAATCCAACTATATTATGAATTTATGCCTTGTAAGCAAAGTTTGTCATAGACTTGCAAAGTTTACCAACTTGGATAATCTATCATAAACATGCATACGACATTTGAAGTAGAGTATGCGCGTCACTAGATCTATCTTGATCATGCAAAATTTCTCATCTTAAAATGAAAATTTTTACGTAATTACGTAAGTAAAGTTGACTGCTCCACAAATAAAAATTTTTCTTAAGTCAAAAACATTCAAATTAGACCACACAGTAGTCAAAATGAGTGCTCACCGCCTGTGGGCGGTGGCACCGCCCTAGTTGGAGGTAGCACCTCTAGCTATCACGTATTGCAAGCGGTTGCACTGCCCAGCCAGCGGTGCAATCGCCCACAATCCTACCCCCTTTTAAACCAAGCTAGGGCCGGCGGTGGAACCGACCCCAACTCACTCCCTTCCCCTCTTTATGTTGAATCTCGGATTTTGATTATGAAACTAATTGATTGTGGTTAGATGTTTAACTGCATTTTGAGTGATGCAGGTCTACTCGATCAGGATTAGACAGTTAATGCAGGAGGAATTGACATTGCGCCGGAGGAGATCACGTTAGGATATTGGATGGCAGAAGGCTTCGGACGTCGAGCATCGGGCCAAGAGCGGAATTGCGCCAAGGATATCGGGGTTGCGGAGGTCAACCGCTGATTGGGCAACAAGCCGCAAGAGAGGACGATGCGCTGAAGAATCGAACGAAGCGCCAACCAATGACGTGCCAGAATGTCAATTCGCGTTGTAATAATTGTCTAGATCGGAGTAGAGTTTTGACTTGTGTGTGCAGGATTAACTATGATAACGATGAAGACATAAAGCGAAACAAAGGATTGGAGTCAAGTGCGAAGGATTTGTTGTGAGTTCGAGAGTTCGATGGAAGTCCGAAGGTTCATCGGGAATGCTGCCGGAACTAGCCGAGAAAGAGTAGGGAGCTTGCCGAAGGGTTTTTCGGAAGCTCACCGGAAGGTTCGTTGGAAGTTTGTGGAGCTTACCGAGAAAGATCAGAGCTTGCCGAAGAAGCTCGTTGGAACTCGTCAAGATCAAATCGTGAAGTCTAGGAGCTTGCCGGGAGTCCGCAGAATGGTTTCCGAGAGTTTATCCGAAAACCGTCGGAAGTTCGCCGGAAGCTCGCCGGAAGAAGTCTTGACTTACGGACTTTATAATAGCTTAGAAAATGTCTTTAAATTCATACTTAGCATGTCACTTAGGGTTAGGATTAGGTGTTAATCCGATAAACCAAGTAAGCGCCAATTGGGCTCTAGTTCGGACTGGTTTGGGCCAATTTTGGAGCCCAACCAGTGAGCTGAAATAGTGTAGGCGGTGGCACCGCCTAGAACCCGAGAGCCAAGCAGTGGCACCGCCCAGCACCCGAGAGCTGGGCGGTGGCACCGCCAGCATCGGAAACCAAAGAGAATTCAAATTTTGGAACCCAAATTTGAATCCTCTTGAGGCCTATAAATACCCCTCAAATCTCAACTGAGATTACAACCTTTTGAAAAGCAATAGTTTGAGTTAAGAGCCTTAGAATAGTCTTTGCAAGCCTTGTTTTTCATATTGCTTAAGTGTTCACCTCCTCCCATCTTGTTGAAAAGAATTGTAAGAGTGTGAACCACTTGTAAAGGTTGTAAGAAGGGTATTAGTCCTTCCCCTACAAGAAATTTACTAGTGAAAGTTGGAAGCCTCTTCGAGGAAGGCTTCGCAAGTGGATGTAGGTCATTTTGACCGAACCACTTTAAAAACTGCTGCGTTATCTGGTTTGCATCCTAGTCTTGCCATTTACAAACTGCAAACTTCTCTACTTAGTTACTACGCTTCCATATGTTTCTAAGTTATCAAGCTTCTAAAATCGGTTTCCATTGATATTGCCTTTCATCGTACGAAAGATTTATCAAAACCGAAGTTTTAATCCGCTGCACTAATTCACCCCCCCCCCCCTCTTAGCGCCGCTCCGATCCTAACAATTGGTATCAGAGCCACGGTTTTCTACTTTGGTTTAACACCCAAATAGAAATGACTCTTTACGGCTTTCAAGAGGGTCACTCTCTCATTCGTCCTCCCTTTTTCAATGGGACGGACTACACTCGAATGAGAGTTTTCTTACTTTCTTTGGATTTGAATTTATGGCACATAGTCGAAAATGGATTTGAAATGTCTTCTCTTCCAATGAACCATTGGAATGATTTGGAGAAGAAGATGTTTTCTTTAAACACAAAGGCTATGAATGTCTTATTTTGCTTTTTGGACAAAAATGAGTTCAATCGGGTTTCTTTGTGCGAAACGGCTTTCGACATATGACACATTCTTGAAATCACATACGAAGGCACTTCTAGAGTTAAAGATTCGAAAATCAACATTTTAATGCATGATTTCGAGTTTTTTCGAATGAAGTCGAGCGAAACCATTGTTGACATGTACACCCGTTTTACGGATGTCGTCAATGGTTTACAAGCTCTTGGCAAATGTTTCTCGAATTTTGAACTTGTTAGTAAAGTTTTACGATCGCTTTCTAAAGCTTGGGAATCAAAAGTAATGGCAATACAAGAAACAAAAGATTTAAATATTTTTCCACTTAAAGAACTTATCGGCTCATTGATGACATATGAAATGGTGCGTAATGCACATGATGAACACAATGAACACTTGAACCACCTTCCAAAGAATAGGAAGGATTTGGAATAGTGGACAAATGAATACCACTTGAGTGATGACTCAAGTGATGAGGACAATGATAAACTTGAACTTCGAACACCAACTCTTAATAAGTTCATTAAACAAAAATCTAAAATAAACAATGAACTTGAACGGAGGAAGAGGCCAAAGAAAAGGAAGGCACCCAAGGATGAATCAAGAACTTCCAAAGGTGAAACGACGAATTGGGCTTTGACGGGCTTCGACTATAAGGTAAGTAACTCAACTCTCTTGAATTATTTTGAAATTATTTGAAGTTTTTCATGACTGCTTAATTTAGATAGTAGGAATAGGAAATAAAAAAATTATTTTTCAAAAATTATATCCTATTTTTCTTTTTAGCATCTTTGAAAAATTAAAAATTTGATCATGAAAAGTATATTGCTAAGGTTTCATGCATGTTATGTTTTGAAATGTTGAATGATGTATGCAACATTAGGGATGATAATTATATGATATGTGATAGTGCTTAGGATTAATCCATGCATGTGTATCTTGATGATTTTACACTATTACATGCCTTAATAATATGTTGGAAATTATGTGTTTTGGATACAAAAAATTTCATGATCATGAGCATGTTTTAACTTCATGATTGAATTTGAAAATCTATAGCAAAACCATGTTCGATTGCATGAAATTGTTAAATTTTATTTTCGGATTTTCTTGATCCTAACAATTCATTTTTGAGAATCTATTGATCTTGATGGTTTTATGATGAAATTCATTTTTCGATCCTAAACGTTGATGCATGTTTTTATTTAACATAAATGAAAAAGCATGCTAACATGAAATCAATTGTATAAAATGGAAATGAATTTTCTATCCTATTGAAATTAATGAATTTATTTTACCAATCTTGTGAATTTCATGAAAATAAATATGATGAATATTTTGAAAATAAATGAGTGTATCATGTATTTGGTCTTAATGATTTCTCTTGAACATATTTTTTGAAACCATACTTGATAATGAATATCAAGATATTAAAAGGATGTTATCATGGAATCGTGCTTGATGATTTGTTTTACGAAATTTACCTTTCCGTCTTAAATGTTGACACTTGTTTTATTAAAGGTAAAGGCATGCTTATAAGAAGCAAATCACATGAATAGAAATTTATAAAAACGAAATATGATCCTCTATCTTATCGACTTTTTAATAAATCTATGCTTGTCATGTATGAATTTATTGAATTTGATTTTAAGGATGATTTCGGATTTCACAAATGCTTGATTTATACTTATGACATGAGACATATTTTAAATATGAATCATGTTCAATGCTTCAATCATATTATATCTCCCTTAATTCATTTTGTTCTCCTAGATTTATTTACCAAAGAGGAGAATCTTCCGAAAATGAAATGATACAAATGAATCACTTCTCGATATATCTTTTTGAAATATCTTTTTAATGTGATGTTGATAATTTGAGATGCCTATTGGAATTCATGACATGAGATAATTGAATTGTTGACTTACTCTAGCTTGAAAATAGATGTTTAAAATCTTGCTTGATGAGTTGTTTTATAAGATTTTGCCTTTACGTCTTGAACTTTCATGCTTATCTTGATTTGGCATATAATGACTAAGGCATACTTAGATGAAAAAGAATCACTTAAAAAATGCTTTTCCCATCTAATTGAGATTAATGATTTCATGATATTTTGTGAATCACAAAATTGATTTCGATGACTTGATTATGAATTTCAAGTTAACGATTTGATTTGAATGAGTTTTATGTAAATCATAATCTTGATCTTGCAAAATTGAAATCACAAATAATATCTTTTGTTATTCATGAATTGATACTCACAATATGAAAGTATTGGTATTAATGACTTGAATTTGATTGAAACATTGCATGCTTAAATTAATCATTCTCCTATGTTTCAAAAATTCTTTAAATGCCTTATGTGATGATTGAAAATTAATTTGCTTTATGATGAATCATGAATCATAACTTGATCTATGATATTGATATATTTTAATCATGATCCTTGGTTGTATAATTCTTTTGCTTTATTAAAAAGATTTATCGAATGAATCATGTCCTTCTTGAATTTTCTTGATATCATGACATGATTTTGTAATATGGCTTGTATAATGATTAAATTTTTTTTAGCCATTGGTTTCTCCCTTCTTTTTGATAATAATAAAGGGGGAGTTAGTTTACTAGCCTGCATATTTCAAAGGAAGGAAAATTTGCTAGCTCGATCATTTCATTGAAAGAACTTGCTATCATGAACACTACCAATGAATTGCAAATCCTGCAATCTAAAGAGAAGCAAAGAATTGCTATCTCGAAAGAAGCAAAATATGTAAAACTTAGAAAACTTGCAATATAATTGCTCTTACCATGCTTTGTATAAAAAATAGGTTGATATCCTTAAAAGCATCGTATTAAATTTTTTAGTCTATCTCAATGTATCATATGTATCGCAAATTGAAAATTTTGAGACTATTATCATATCATGTTTAACAATTGATATCTTTCATTGATATGATAAATTATCAATCTCATGATGTATCGCATAATGATATCATGATTTGCGATTGTATCATGTGATCCTTGGTGAATTTTCACATTGATATCCTTCATGAAATGATTTCTTTGCATTATTGTCTTGTATGAATTATGTGATGATTGAAATATTGATTGATGCGAAGTTGATGTAAAAGTCTAAATCATTGGTTCCTCTCCTTCTTTTTGACATTGACAAAGGGGGAGAAAGTTATTGCTAGCTTGCACACTTGAATGAAGAAATTTGCTATATCAAACATCATAAATATTGTTACTTGCAAAGAAAAGCAAAGTGCAATCTTGTACAAAAAAAATCAAGTGTTGAATTGCCATGATTGAACATAAGAATCTTGGTTTGCTTTTGTGCTTATATGTTGTGATGAAAATCTAGCTTCATGTTATAAAAACTTGAATATATTTTAAAATAGCTAGAGCTACTTCTCCTTTTTGTTGATGACATAAGGGGAGAAGTATATTGATGACTTAATGCATTGAATTGAATATTTTATATATTTGCATGATGGTTTAAATGTTTATCGGAACATATGATGAATGTTACTTGGATTTGGGATAATCCAAGTGTTCTATCAAAGGCATATTGATAGGGGGAGTTTGGTTAAACTCCGGGGAGTTAAGGTTAACTCCGTTAGTCATCAATTAGTTGTCATCATCAAAAATGGGGAGATTGTTGAATCTCGGATTTTGATGATGAAACTAATTGATTGTGGTCAGATGTTTAACTGCATTTTGAGTGATGCAGGTCTACTCGATCATGATTAGATAGTTAACGCAGGAGGAATTGACATTGCGCCGGAAGAGATCACGTTAGGATATTGGATGGCAGAAGGCTTCGGACGTCGGGCATCGGGCCAAGAGCGGAATTGCGCCAAGGATATCGAGGTTGCGGAGGTCAACTGCCGATTGGGCAACAAGCCGCAAGAGAGGACGATGCGCTGAAGAATCGGACAAAGCGCCAACCAATGATGTGCCAGAATGTCAATTCGTGTTGTAATAATTGTCTAGATCGGAGTAGAGTTTTGACTTGTGTGTGCAGGATTAACTATGATAACGACGAAGACATAAAGCGAAACAAAGGATCGGAGTCAAGCGTGAAGGATTTGTTGTGAGTCCGAGAGTTCGACGGAAGTCCGAAGGTTCATCGGAAATGCTGTCGGAACTAGCCGAGAAAGAGTAGGGAGCTTGCCGAAGGGTTTTTCGGAAGCTCGCCGGAAGGTTCGTTGGAAGTTCGTGGAGCTTGCCGAGAAAGATCGGAGCTTGCGGAAGAAGCTCGTTGGAACTCATCAAGATCAAATCGTGAAGTCTAGGAGCTTGCCGGAAGTCCGCAGAATGGTTTCCGAGAGTTTATCCGAAAACCGTCGGAAGTTTGCCGAAAGCTCGCCGGAAGAAGTCTTGACTTACGGACTTTATAATAGCTTAGAAAATGTCTTTAAATTCGTAGTTAGCATGTCACTTAGGGTTAGGATTAGGTGTTAATCCGATAAACCAAGTAGGGGCCAATTGGGCTCTAGTTCGGACTGGTTTGGGCCAATTTTATGTTGAATCTCGGATTTTGATGATATAATCAATTGGTGGGTTAATTGATCTAATCCATATTATTGAGTTAAGTATGCAGGATTAACTACGATAACCAGAAAACATAAAGCAAGGATACCGGAGTCAAGTTCAATGGACGTTTAAGAGTCCGAAGAATCGTCGGAGATGCTGCCGGAACCAACCGAGAAGAAATCGGGAACCTGTCAGAATTTTCGGAAGTTTGCCGAAGAGATTGTCGGAGGTTCACGGAGATCATTGAGAAGGCTCGACTACTCGTTAAAGTCATCACAAGTCCGGGAGCTTGATGGGAGTCCGTCGGAAGAAAGTTCGTCGGAAAGCTCGCCGGAACAAGACTCGACGTTCGCGGTTGAAAACTTGCTTAGGATGTGTTTTGGTTATGTAGTTCACTTGTAATTAGGATTAGGATTAAGAGATAATCCTATATCCTGGTTAGGGGCCAACTGGGCCCAAAGTAAGATTTGGTTTGGGCTAAAATTAAGCCAAACCGGCGAACCGGAGAGCCAGGCGGTGGCACCGCCTAGCTGGGCGGTGACACCTCCTGGGCTGGGCGGTTGCACCGTCCAGCACCCGAGCGCTGGGCGGTGGCACCGCTTGGTTGGGCGGTGGCACCGCCAGCATCGGGAACCCAAAGAGAATTCAAATTTTGGAGCCCAAATTTGAATCCTCTTGAGGCCTATAAATACTCTCAAATCTCAGTTGAGATTACAACTTTTGAGAAGCATTTTGATTGAGAGAAAAGTCTTAGAAAGTCTTAGCAAGTCTTGTTTTCAATTTGCTAGAGAGTTCTCCTCCTTCTTTCTTATTGAAATCTGGTAAGAGGTTGAACTGCTTGTAAAAGGTTGTAAGAGGGGTACTTACCCTTCCATTTCAAGAGATTTGCTAGTGGAAGGTGGGAGCCTCATTGAAGAGGGGCCTCGCAAGTGGATGTAGGTCATTTGACCGAACCACTCTAAAATCAGGCGTAATCTCTGGTTTGCATTTCATTATTGCTGTTTACATTACTACAAACCTTCTTACATGCTTTAGTTCCTTATTACCTTTGCTGCACAACTTTAAGAATACGTTTCAAGTTAAGCTTTTCAAGTTCCGTTCTTATCGTACGAAAGATTTTTCTAAAACCAAAGTTTTAATCCGCTGCACTAATTCACACCCTCCTCTTAGTGCCGCTCCGATCCTAACAAGTGGTATCAGAGCGAGGTTATCTCTCATATTTGGTTTAATACCCAAGAGAGATGGCTTAATCCGGTATGCAAGAGGGCCATTCTATTGCACGACCACCTTTGTTTAATGGGTCGGATTACATATATTGGAAGACTCGCATAAGGATCTTCCTCATTTCTATGGACTTTGAGCTTTGGTCTATTGTTGAAAACGGATTTCAAAAATCTTCTCTTCCGATGAGCGAATGGAATGAATCGGAGAAGAAGGTTTTTGCTTTAAATGCAAAGGCTATGAATGCCTTGTTTTGTGCACTAGACAAAAATGAATTTAATCTTGTTTCAATTTGTGATTCGGCCTTTGATATTTGGAGAACTCTTGAGGTCACTCATGAAGGCACTAGCCGAGTGAAAGAGTCCAAAATCAACATCCTTGTGCACTCTTACGAACTTTTCCGAATGAAACCAAGTGAGTCCATCGGAGACATGTACACCCGGTTTACGGATGTCATCAATGGACTCAAAGCTCTTGGTAAAGATTTTACTAACTTTGAACTAGTAACTAAAATCTTAAGATCTCTCCCTAAAAGTTGGGATCCAAAAGTTACGGCTATTCAAGAGGCCAAAGACCTTAAAGCATTCCCTCTTGAAGAACTCATTGGGTCTCTAATGACCTACGAAATGACATGTCAAGCTCATGACAAGCTCGAGAACCCCCTTCCAAAGAACAGGAATGATATGGCACTCAAATCACAAGAAGACCACTTGAAAGAAACATCAAGTGATGAGGACAGTGACAATGACATTGCACTTTTGACTCAAAAATTTAAAAAATACTTAAGAAAGAACAAATTTAAAAATAATACAAAAAACAAATTTGAACAAAAGAAGGACCAAGTGATTTGCTATGAATGCAAAAAATCGGGACACTACAAGAACGATTGTCCTCAAGCCAAAAAGAGAACATCAAAGAAGAAGGCGCTCAAGGCAATGTGGGATGATTCAAGTGCGTCCGAAGAAGAGGAGTCCAACACCGAGCAAGTTGCTCATTATGCGCTAATGGCTTTAGGAGAAGAGGTATGTGATTTATTTAATGAAGATTTATCTTTTGAAGAACTCTCTATCGCTTTTCATGAATTATTTGATGAATGTAGAACTGTTAGCAAGAAGTTAAGTATCTTAAAGAAAGAGCATGCTTTGCTACAAGATAAGTTTGATAGTCTTCAAACTCCTCCATGCTCTGTGTGAGCATTTAGAAGCAATAAAAAATAAAAATTTGCTTCTTAAAGAAACCTTAAACAAGTTTAAGGTTTGTAGCAAAGGATTAGATATGATCCTTGCACACAAGGGTCACATCGCAAATAGAAATGGAATTGGATTTGTAAAAGGATTACATCAAAATCCTACCACTTTTATAAAAGGACCTACATTACATGTTTCCTCTTATATGAAATGCAACTTCTGTTGCAAATCCGGACATATTGCCTACAAATGTCCATTTAGGAAAATTAGTTCACAAAAATTAATATGGGTTCCTAAAGGAACTATAAAGGATTCAATAATAAATAACAAAGTTAGTGGGTCAATTTTTTAGGCACCCAAAATCAAATGGGTACGTAAAAATCATCATCTTTTGTAGACAAACCCACAAGCTAGGAGCAAGAGATGGTATCTCGATAGTGGATGCTCAAGACATATGACTGGAGATCCATCTCATTTCTCTATGCTCACTAGTAAAGAAGAAGGGTACGTCACCTTCGGAGACAACAACAAAGGCAAAATCATTGGCAAGGGAACTATTGGTAACAAATTTAGTTTTTCCATTGATAATGTTTTACTAGTTGATGGATTGAAATACAATCTCTTGAGTATTAGTCAACTATGCGATAAAGGTTACATCGTTAGATTTGAATCAAATATGTGCATTATTGAAAAACCAAATCATAACATGACTATGATTGCTTTAAAACAAAATAATGTCTATACTATCAATCTTGATGAACTAAGTAATGAAATGTGTTTCTCCGCCGTAAATGATGATGCTTGGCTTTGGCATAGGAGATTAGGTCATGCAAGCATGAAAACAATATCTAAAATCTCATCTCAAGAATTAGTACGAGGGCTTCCAAATATGAAGTTTATTAAGGATAAGGTATGCGATGCATGTCAACTAGGCAAACAAATAAAAACAAGCTTCAAACCAAAAAATCAAATTAGCACCACTAGACCATTACAATTGATCCATTTGGACTTATTTGGACCAATTGATACAACAAGTCTAGGTGGAAGCAAATATGCTTTTGTGATTGTGGATGACTACTCTAGATACACTTGGACCTATTTCTTAGCTCACAAAAGTGATTGCTTCAAGTGTTTCTCTAAATTTTGTAAACTCACTCAAAACGAAAAAGGCTTCATGATTTCATCAATTCGGAGTGATCACGGTGGTGAATTCCAAAACCGTGGCTTTCAAAATTTTTGCGAAGTTAATGGGTACAATCACAACTTCTGAACTCCAAGAAATCCTCAACAAAAGGAAAAATAGAAACCTACAAGAAATGGCAAGAACTATGTTAAATGAACATAGTTTACCCAAATATTTTTGGGACGAAGCCGTAAATACGGCTTATTACATCATGAATAGGGTCCTAATAAGACCATCTCTATCAAAAACTCCCTATGAATTATGGAATAACAAAAAACCAAATATTTCTTATTTTAAAGATTTGGTTGTAAATGCTTCATTTTAAATGAAAAGGATGCCCTAGGTAAATTTGATGCTAAATCCGATGAAGGCATTTTTCTTGGTTACTCCTCCGTTTCTAAAGCCTTTCGTGTCTTTAACAAAAGGATCTTAGTAATAGAAGAGTTTATTCATGTAGTTTTTAATGAAATTTCTGATTTAAAGAAAAATGATTTTGATGATGATCTTGGTTTTGATAATTTGAATTTAAACGAACCCCCTCCTCAAAATAGCCATTTGAATGCATCTTCTTCTGAAATTTCTTTACCCAAAGAATGGAAGTATGTAGATGCTCATCCAAAGGAGCTAATTTTAGGAGATACAACAAAAGGGGTTCAAACTCGTTCTTCTTTCAAGAATTTTTGTGCTGACGCCGCTTTCCTTTCTCAAATTGAACCTAAATGCATTGACGAAGTCTTAAAAGATGATTTTTGGGTCATTGCAATGCAAGAAGAATTGAACCAATTTTAGAAGAATGAGGTATGAAAGCTTGTTCCTAGACCAAGTGACCACTTAGTCATAGGTACTAAGTGGGTCTTTAGAAACAAGCAAGACGAAAATGGTATCGTGGTTAGAAACAAGGCTAGATTAGTGGCCAAAGGTTTCAACCAAGAAGAAGGTATCGATTACGAAGAAACCTTCGCTCCCGTGGCTCGATTAGAAGCCATAAGGATGCTCCTTGCCTATGCTAGTAGTAATAATTTTAAACTATTTCAAATGGATGTCAAAAGTGCTTTCTTGAATGGTTTTATTTCCGAAGAAGTATATGTCGAACAACCACCCGGATTTGAAAATTCTCTTCTTCCTAATCATGTATTCAAATTGACTAAAGCTCTCTATGGCTTGAAACAAGCTCCTAAAGCTTGGTATGAAAGGCTTAGTTCCTTTCTTATTTTAAATAATTTTACCAAAGGCAAGGTTGATACTACATTGTTTATTAAACATTTTGAAAATAATTTTCTTATTGTGCAAATTTATGTTGACGATATTATTTTTGGCTCTTCGGATGAATCACTATGTGAATCATTTACCAAATGTATGAGTCATGAATTTGAAATGAGTTTAATGGGTGAATTAACTTTCTTTTTAGGATTACAAATCAAACAACTTAGTGATGGTATATTTCTTAACCAATCCAAATATACATTAGAATTGTTAAAACGATTTAACATGGATAATTCAAAAGCAATAAACACCCCTATGAGTACTGCGACTAAGTTAGATATGGATGAAAATAGTGAAAATTTCGATCAAAAAACATATAGGGGAATGATAGGTAGTCTACTCTACCTCACCACGACTAGGCCAGATATTATGTTTAGTGTAGGACTTTGCGCTAGGTTTCAATCTAATCCTAAATTATCTCATCTGAAGAGTGTTAAAAGAATATTTAGGTATCTTAAAGGAACTCCAAATTTAGGATTGTGGTATCCAAAATCTGAAAAATTCGATCTAATAGCTTATGCAGATGCCGATTTTGGCGGATGCAGGATAGATAGAAAAAGTACATTCGGAACATGCCAACTTTTAGGACATGCACTTGTTTCTTGGACTTCCAAGAAACAAAATTCAGTTGCACTATCTACGGCGGAAGTCGAATACATTGTTGCAAGTGCATATTGTGCACAAGTCATTTGGATGAAAAATACATTAGAAGACTATGAAATTCACTTTAAAAACATTCCCATAAAATGTGATAATACTAGTGCCATATGTCTTACTAAAAATCCAATTCTGCACTCTAGAACTAAGCACATCGACGTTAGGCATCATTTCATACGCGATCATGTCCTTAATAATGATGTTGTTCTAGAATTCATTGATACAAAGCATCAATTAGCAGATATATTTACAAAAGCTTTGAACGAAGATCAATTTGAATTCATTAGAAGGGAATTAGGTATGTTAAATTGTCCCTAAAATGAGCTTCATGAAAAATGACTCGTCCTTTTCCTTTCTTTTGTGGATTTGATTTATTCCTTCTTCTTCAATTCAAAATGATCCATTAAAGTATAACTTATTATCTTGAGGGAAGAAGCTAAATAAAAGGGAGGAAGAAAAATTTTTTTTCTTTCCTCTGCGGGATGCCAACGGTGGCACCGCCAGATCCGACGGTTGCACCGTCTGAGCGCTCGGGCCCCAGGCGGTGACACCGCTCGGTTTGGCGGTGGCACCGACCGAGCGACCCTTATTAACCCGAGGGGTTAGGGCCGGCGGTGACACTGCCCCCAACCCGAAGAAAAAGCTCTCAAAACCCTCTCCCATTCCCTCTAACCCTCATTCTAACTCTTAGAAGCATTGGAGAAGGATTCTTAGTGGTCCAAGCTTTCCATCTCTCAACATAATCTCCATAAGGTAACACTTGAAATCCCTCTTTTTGGTATCCCATTCCCTCTTTTCTTTTCTCTTTCCCTTGCTTATTTTTCACAATTTCATCATCATCTTGTCTAGATAATGGCTCCTAAGAGATCAAAAGGAAAAAGGATTGAAGGAGATTCATTTGACCATGATCTTTTTAGATCAAAAGAGGTAGCCCTTAGCTTTCCAAAATTTGAAACACGATATATCCATAAGGGAAAATACGTTGATCTGGATGAACTAGAGGACTTAGAACCCATTAGGTGATTTGCACACCTAGAAGCTCTACCTCTACTACAAATAGATGAACCAATCTATCCGCGATTAGTTAGATTGTTCTATGCCAACCTATATGAGGACAACGATAGCCTAAGCACTTACCTTCTAGGAACACCCATTAGAATATTTGACAGCACTATTTGTGAGCTAATTGGCATAACTGAAAAAGATAGGGGATGCTATTTTAAAGGTAAATAGGACGTCAACACAATAGGAGCAACCTATACCGAAGCCGTAGAAACAATTTTTGCAAATCCAAACCTTGACTTCCTACCCAAGAGCTGTGAACACTTACTGCCTTTCAACTCTAAAATTCTTCATCACATTATCACAAGCATCATATTCCCCAAACAATTTCATTTTGACGAAATAAGTCAAATAGAGATAAGTACCATGTATTGGATTATGACCGGTCAGCATAATTGTTTTGGATACTCAATTTGGCAACACATGCAGGATATTATGGCTAAAGATACTATGTTGCCATATGGGAGGTTAATCACTAGATTTCTTCATGCCTATGACATTTGCATCCCACCCGATGAAGAATCTATTCAAAATGATCGATTTAACATAATAAATAAAAATCTACTGAAAAGACTTAGGTGCACTTTTAGCAATGGCATATGGGTTAGGCAGCCTAGAAGGACAGATCCAATTCCTCCACCAATAGAACACCCCGAAACACCAATTCTTATGGGAAATGAATCTCCTCCTCCTAGTCCTTTTGGCGCAGCACCTTCGGCTCATGTTTCCTCCTCTGAAGATCTCATTATGGCAGAACTGTCTCAGATCAAATCACAGCAAGAACAAATTCAAAATCAACAAGTTGAAATTTTGAAGATGTTAGGATCGGAGCGGCACTAAGAGGGGGGGGGGGGTGAATTAGTGCAGCGGATTAAAACTTCGATTTTAACAAAATCTTTCGTACGTTAAGAACGAAACTTGAGAAATTTAACTTGAAGGCGTATTCTTAAAGTTGAGCTGCAAGAGTAATAAGGAACTAAAGCAGTAAGAAGATTTGCAATAATGTAAATGACAATAATAAAAAGCAAACCAGAGATTACGCCGATTTTTAGAGTGGTTCGGTCAAATGACCTACTCTACTTGCGAGGCCTCTCTTCGATGAGGCTCCCACCTTCCACTAGCAAGTCTCTTGAAATGGAAGGGTAAACACCCCTCTTACAACCTTTTACAAGCAGCTCAACCTCTTACAAATTTTTAATAAGAAAGAAGAAGGAGGAGAACTCTCTAGCAAATTGAAAACAAGACTTGCTAAGACTTTCTAAGACTTTTCTCTCAATCAAAATGCTTCACAAAAGTTGTAACCTCAGCTGAGATTTGAGGGGTATTTATAAGCCTCAAGAGGATTCAAATTTTGGGCTCCAAAATTTGAATTCTCTTAGGGTTCCCGGTGCTGGCGGTTCCACCGCCCAGCCAGGCGTTGCCACCGCCCAGCGCTCGGGTGCTGGGCGGTGCAACCGCCCAGCCAAGGAGGTGTCACCGCCCAGCTAGGCGGTGCCACCGCCTACAGTGTTTTCAGCCTGACTACAGTGTTTTCAGCCACTAGTTGGGCTTCAATCTTGGCTCTCTAGTTCGCTGATTTAGCTTAATTTTTAGCCTAAACCAACTCTGACTTTGGGCCCAGTTGGCCCCTAACCAGGATATAGGATTATCTCTTAATCCTAATCCTAATTACAAGTGGACTACATAACCAAAACACATCCTAAGCAAATTTTTAACCGCGAACGTCGAGTCTTGTTCTGGCGAGCTTTCCGACGAACTTTCTGCCGACGGGCTTCTAGCAAGCTCCCGAACTTGTGATGACTTTAATGAGTAGCTGAGCCTTCTCGGTGATCTCCGTGAACCTCCTACGATCTCTTCGGTGAACTTCCGAAAATTCCGACAGGTTCCCGATTTCTTCTCGGTTGGTTCTGGCAGCATCTCCGACGATTCTTCGGACTCTTAAACGTCCATCGAACTTGACTCCGATATTCTCGCTTTGTGTTTTCTGGTTATCGTAGTTAATCCTGCACACTTAACTCAATAATATGGATTAGATCAAATAACCCATTAATTGATTTTATCATCAAAATCCGAGATTCAACAATCTCCCCCTTTTTGATGATGACAATCAATTGATGACGGAGTTAAACGTAACTCCCCCTATCTAAATGCCATATTATGAGAAGATAAAACACTTGAATTTCATCATTGAATTCAAGTATAAACCGATAAGCTCTAACCGTAGAACTTATCGTTATTCTCATTAAGCATAATGTAAATACGAAACGTTGATGAAAATCTTTTTCAAGTCGAAAGATAAGAGACAAATTTTACTATGACAAGAGATAAAGATTTTCAACTTGAATTGCATGATTATACATTTTAGACATGCATTCAATATGATCAATCAATCTTACGATATTTTCAAGGATTTTGCAAGGCATATAAGATAATCATCGATCGATCACTTTTCTCAAGGATTTTGCAATTCATTTTGTCATGCTATTAAGAATGATATAAGTCATCACTTTTCTCCCCCTTTGTCATCAACAAAAAGGAAAATGAGACTTGAAGTACATATTTTGTCATACAACGATTTTATCATTGAAAATTAAGTATGCAAAAATATTTACGCAGAGTTCATTTTAGAGGAAAATTCAGCATGCATTCATATTATCTAATCTCTTCTTTCTATGAATAACAGAAATTGTAGATGTATATAAGAGAGAGATTGGGATAAAAAAAAATTCAAGTAGTAATTTCACGAAGTCAAGATCATAATTCGAATACAAACTCATTCAAATCGTCAAATTAATGAAAATCTCAACATTACTTTTTAATCATCACATAAGGCATTTAAAGAATTTTTGAAACATAGGAGAATGATTAATTTAAGCATACAATGTTTCAATCAAATTCAAGTCATGAATGCCAATACTTTCATATTTGTAAGTATCAATTCATGAATGCCAAAAGATATTATTTGTGATTCCAATTTTGCAAGATCAAGATTATGATTTAGATAAAACTTATTTAAATCAAATCGCTAACTTGAAATTCATAATCAAGTCATCAAAGTCGATTTCGAGATTTCACAACATGTCATATGGAATTTGAAGGAGAATGAGAGATGGAAACAAGATGAAAAACTTTACGGAAAATCCAATCAAACAAGTTTATTGTTTAGGGACAATTTAACATACCTAATTCCCTTCTATTGAATTCAAATTGGTCTTCATTTAAGGCTTTTGTGAATATATCTGCTAATTGATGCTTTGTGTCAATGAATTCTAGAACAACATTATTGTTAAGGACATGATCGCGTATGAAATGATGCCTAACGTCGATGTGCTTAGTTCTAGAATGCTGAATTGGATTTTTGGTAAGACATATGGCACTAGTATTATCACATTTTATGGGAATATTTTTAAAGTGAATTCCATAGTCTTCTAATGTATTTTTCATCCAAATGACTTGTGCACAACATGCACTTGCAGCTATGTATTCGGCTTCTGCCGTAGATAGTGCAACTGAATTTTGTTTCTTGGAAGTCCAAGAAACAAGTGCATGTCCTAAAAATTGACATGTTCCGGATGTACTTTTTCTATCTATTCTGCATCCGCCAAAATCGGCATCCGCATAGGCTATTAAATCAAATTTTTCAGATTTTGGATACCATAATCCTAAATTTGGAGTTCCTTTAAGATACCTAAATATTCTTTTAACACTTTTGAGATGAGATAATTTAGGATTTGATTGAAACCTAGCACAAAGTCCTACACTAAACATAATATCCGGTCTAGTCGCGGTAAGGTAGAGTAGACTACCTATCATTCCCCTATATGTTTTTTGATCGAAATTTTCACTATTTTCATCCATATCTAACTTAGTCACAGTACTCATAGGAGTGTTTATTGCTTTTGAATTATCCATGTTAAATCGTTTTAACAATTCTAATGTGTATTTAGATTGGTTAATAAATATACCATCCTTAAGTTGTTTGATTTGTAATCCTAAAAGAAAGTTAATTCCCCCATTAAACTCATTTCGAATTCATGACTCATAGATTTGGCAAATGATTCACATAGTGATTCATCCGAAGAGCCAAAAATAATATCGTCAACATAAATTTGCACAATAAGAAAATTATTTTCAAAATGTTTAATAAACAATGTAGTATCAACCTTGCCTTTGGTAAAATTATTTAAAATAAGAAAGGAACTAAGCCTTTCATACCAAGCTCTAGAAGCTTGTTTTAAGCCATAGAGAGCTTTAGTCAATTTGAATACATGATTAGGAAGAAGAGAATTTTCAAATCCGGGAGGTTGTTCGACATATACTTCTTCGGAAATAAAACCATTCAAGAAAGCACTTTTGACATCCATTTGAAATAGTTTAAAATTATTACTACTAGCATAGGCAAGGAGCATCCTTATGGCTTCTAATCGAGCCACGGGAGCGAAGGTTTCTTCGTAATCGATACCTTCTTCTTGGTTGAAACCTTTGGCCACTAATCTAGTCTTGTTTCTAACCACGATACCATTTTCGTCTTGCTTGTTTCTAAAGACCCACTTAGTACCTATGACTAAGTGGTCACTTGGTCTAGGAACAAGCTTCCATACCTTATTCCTCTCAAATTGATTCAATTCCTCTTGCATTGCAATAACCCAAAAATCATCTTTTATGGCCTCGTCAATGCATTTAGGTTCGATTTGAGAAAGGAAGGCGGCATTAGCACAAAAATTCTTGAAAGAGGAACGAGTTTGAACCCCTTTAGATGTATCCCCTATAATTAGCTCCTTTGGATGAGCATCTATATACTTCCATTCCTTAGGTAAGGAAATTTCGGAAGAAGGTGCATCCAAGTTGCTATTTTGAGGAGGGGGTTCATTCAAATTCAAATTATCAAAACCAAGATCATCATCAAAATCATTTTTCTTTAAATTTGAAACTTCATTAAAAACTACATGAATAGACTCTTCAATTACTAGAGTTCTTTTATTAAAAACCCGAAAAGCTTTAGAAACGGAAGAGTAACCAAGAAAGATGCCTTCATCGGATTTAGCATCAAATTTTCCTAAGGCATCCCTTTCATTTAAAATAAAGCATTTACAACCAAAAACTTTAAAATAGGAGATGTTTGGTTTTTTGTTATTCCATAATTCATAGGGAGTTTTGGATAAGGATGGTCTTATTAGGACTCTATTCATGATGTAGCAAGCCGTATTTACGGCTTCGGCCCAAAAGTACTTAGGTAAACTATGTTCATTCAACATAGTTCTTGCCATTTCTTGTAGGTTTCTATTTTTCCTTTCAACTACTCCATTTTGTTGAAGATTTCTTGGAGTTGAGAAGTTGTGATTGTACCCATTACTTTCGCAAAAATTTTGAAAGTCACGGTTTTGGAATTCACCACCGTGATCACTCCGAATTGATGAAATCATGAAGCCTTTTTCGTTTTGAGTGAGTTTACAAAATTTAGAGAAACACTTGAAGCAATCACTTTTGTGAGCTAAGAAATAGGTCCAAGTGTATCTAGAGTAGTCATCCACAATCACAAAAGCATATTTGCTTCCACGTAGACTTGTTGTATCAATTGGTCCAAATAAGTCCAAATGGATCAATTGTAATGGTCTAGTAGTGCTAATTTGATTTTTTGGTTTGAAGCTTGTTTTTATTTGTTTGCCTAGTTGACATGCATCGCATACTTTGTCCTTAATAAACTTTATATTTGGAATTCCTCGTACTAATTCTTGAGATGAGATCTTAGATATTGTTTTCATGCTTGCATGGCCTAATCTCCTATGCCAAAGCCAAGCATCATCATTTACGGCGGAGAAGCACATTTCATTACTTAGTTCATCAAGATTGATGGTATAGACATTATTTTGTTTTAAAGCAATCATAGTCATGTTATGATTTGGTTTTTCAATAATGCACATATTTGATTCAAATCTAACGATGTAACCTTTATCGCATAGTTGACTAATACTCAAGAGATTATGTTTCAATCCATCAACTAGTAAGACATCATCAATGGAAAAATTAAATTTGTTACCAATAGTTCCCTTGCCAATGATTTTGCCCTTGTTGTTGTCTTCGAAGGTAACGTACCCTTCTTCTTTGCTAGTGAGCATAGAGAAATGAGATGGATCTCCAGTCATATGTCTTGAGCATCCACTATCGAGATACCATCTCTTGCTCCTAGCTTGTGGGTTTGTCTACAAAAGAGGATGATTTTTAGGTACCCATTTGATTTTGGGTGCCTCAAAAATTGACCCACTAACTTTGTTATTTATGATTGAATTCTTTATAGTTCCTTTAGGAACCCATATTAATTTTTGTGAACTAATTTTCCTAAATGGGCATTTGTAGGCAATATGTCCGGATTTGCAACAAAAGTTGCATTTCATATAAGAGGAAACATGTAATGTAGGTCCTTTTATGAAAGTGGTAGGATTTTGATGTAATCCTTTTACAAATCCAATTCCATTTCTATTTGCGATGTGACCCTTGTGTGCAAGGATCATATCTAATCCTTTGCTACCAATCTTAAACTTGTTTAAGGTTTCCTTAAGAAGCAAATTTTCATTTTTTATTGCTTCTAAGTGCTCACACTTAGAGCATGGAGGAGTTTGAAGACTATCAAACTTATCTTGTAGCAAAGCATGCTCTTTCTTTAAGATACTTAACTTCTTGCTAACAGTTCTACATTCATCAAATAATTCATGAAAAGCAATAGATAGTTCTTCAAAAGATAAATCTTCATTAAATAAATCACATACCTCTTCTCCTAATGCCATTAGCGTGTAATGAGCAACTTGCTCAGTGTTGGACTCTTCTTCTTCGGATGCGCTTGAATCATCCCACGTTGCCTTGAATGCCTTCTTCTTTGATGTTCTCTTTTTGGCTTGAGGACAATCGTTTTTATAGTGTCCCGGTTTTTTGCATTCATAGCAAATCACTTGGTCCTTCTTTTGTTCAAATTTATTTTTTATATTATTTTTAAATCTGTTCTTTCTTAAATATTTTTTAAATTTTTGAGTCAAAAGTGCAATGTCATTGTCACTGTCCTCATCACTTGATGTTCCTTTCAAGTGGTCTTCTTGTGATTTGAGTGCCATATCCTTCCTGTTCTTTGGAAGGGGGTTCTCGAGCTCGTCATGAGCTTGACATGTCATTTCGTAGGTCATTAGAGACCCAATGAGTTCTTCAAGAGGGAATGCTTTAAGGTCTTTGGCCTCTTGAATGGCCGTAACTTTTGGATCCCAACTTTTAGGGAGGGATCTTAAGATTTTAGTTACTAGTTCAAAGTTAGTAAAATCTTTACCAAGAGCTTTGAGTCCATTGATGACATCCGTAAACCGAGTGTACATGTCTCCGATGGACTCACTTGGTTTCATTCGGAAAAGTTCGTAAGAGTGCACAAGGATGTTGATTTTGGACTCTTTCACTCGGCTAGTGCCTTCATGAGTGACCTCAAGAGTTCTCCAAATATCAAAAGCCGAATCACACATTGAAACACGATTAAATTCGTTTTTGTCTAGTGCACAAAACAAGGCATTCATAGCCTTTGCATTTAAAGCAAAAACCTTCTTCTCCGATTCATCCCATTCGCTCATCGGAAGAGAAGATTTTTGAAATCCATTCTCGACAATAGACCAAAGCTCAAAGTCCATAAAAATAAGGAAGATTCTCATGCGAGTCTTCCAATATGTGTAATCCGACCCATTAAACAAAGGTGGTCGTGCAATAGAATGGCCCTCTTGCATGCCGGAGTAAGCCATCTCTCTTGGGTATTAAACCAAATATGAGAGATAACCTTGCTCTGATACCACTTGTTAGGATCGGAGCGGCACTAAGAGGGGGGGGGGGTGAATTAGTGCAGCGGATTAAAACTTCGATTTTAATAAAATCTTTCGTACGTTAAGAACAAAACTTGAGAAATTTAACTTGAAGGCATATTTTTAAAGTTGCGCAGCAAGAGTAATAAGGAACTAAAGCAGTAAGAAGATTTGCAATAATGTAAATGACAATAATAAAAAGCAAACCAGAGATTACGCCAATTTTTAGAGTGGTTCGGTCAAATGACCTACTCCACTTGCGAGGCCCCTCTTCGATGAGGCTCCCACCTTCCACTAGCAAGTCTCTTGAAATGGAAGGGTAAACACCCCTCTTACAACCTTTTACAAGCAGCTCAACCTCTTACAAATTTTCAATAAGAAAGAAGAAGGAGGAGAACTCTCTAGCAAATTGAAAACAAGACTTGCTAAGACTTTCTAAGACTTTTCTCTCAATCAAAATGCTTCACAAAAGTTGTAACCTCAGCTGAGATTTGAGGGGTATTTATAGGCCTCAAGAGGATTCAAATTTTGGGCTCCAAAATTTGAATTCTCTTAGGGTTCCTGGTGCTGGCGGTTCCACCACCCAGCCAGGCGGTGCCACCGCCTACAGTGTTTTCAGCTCGACTACAGTGTTTTCAGCCACTAGTTGGGCTTCAATCTTGGCTCTCTAGTTCGCTGGTTTAGCTTAATTTTTAGCCTAAACCAACTCTGACTTTGAGCCCAGTTGGCCCCTAACCAGGATATAGGATTATCTCTTAATCCTAATCCTAATTACAAGTGGACTACATAACCAAAACACATCCTAAGCAAATTTTCAACCGCGAACGTCGAGTCTTGTTCTGGCAAGCTTTCCGACGAACTTTCTGCCGACGGGCTTCTAGCAAGCTCCCGAACTTGTGATGACTTTAATGAGTAGCTGAGCCTTCTCGGTGATCTCCGTGAACCTCCGACGATCTCTTCGGCGAACTTCCGAAAATTCCGACAGGTTCCCGATTTCTTCTCGGTTGGTTCTGGCAGCATCTCCAACGATTCTTCGGACTCTTAAACGTCCATCGAACTTGACTCCGGTATTCTCGCTTTGTGTTTTCTGGTTATCGTAGTTAATCCTGCACACTTAACTCAATAATATGGATTAGATCAAATAACCCATTAATTGATTTTATCATCAAAATCCGAGATTCAACAGAAGACACTACGACAAATGAATGAAAAAATAGATATCATGTATTAGCACTGTGGATTACCTCCTAAGGATTAAATTGATATATCTTTTTATTCTGTTCTATTTACTTTTTACAACAAGTTCAAAGTTTGTCATCGATTGAACGATAACTGATCCTTCCTTTTAGATAACTACTATTTTGATCTGCCTAAATGATGATTTCTTTTGGATAAACTATTTCTGGCAAATTTGAATGATGAACTTTGTTTACTATTAAATGCTAAACCTTTTTTTATGATCATCAATTAGCTGGCTTGTCTCTTTTTGTTGATGACAAAGGGGGAGAAGTGATGACTAAGTGATGACTTACACCATAATGATAGCATGACTTATATGGATTACAAAAACTTATGTGATATGAATGTCTTATATGCCTTACAAAATCCTTGAAAATATCACAAGATTGATTGATCATATTGAAAGCATGTCTTACATCTATATCATGAAATTTATATTGAAAATCTTTATCTTCTGTCGTAGTAAAATTCATCTCTTTTCATTTAACTTATGATTTTCATCGAAGTTTCATACTTACTATTGTTTAATGAGGAACACGATAAGCTCTACGGTTAGAACTTATCGGGTTATGCTTGAATCCAATGGGATGGAATTCAAGTGTTTTTTATCTTCTCATAATATGGCATATAGATAGGGGGAGTTATGTTTAACTCCGTCATCAATTGATTGTCATCATCAAAAAGGGGGAGATTGTTGAATCTCGGATTTTGATGATATAATCAATTGGTGGGTTAATTGATCTAATCCATATTATTGAGTTAAGTGTGCAGGATTAACTACGATAACCAGAAAACATAAAGCAAGGATACCGGAGTCAAGTTCGATGGACGTTTAAGAGTCCGAAGGATCGTCGGAGATGCTGCCGGAACCAACCAAGAAGAAATCGGGAACCTGTCGGAATTTTCGGAAGTTCACCGAAGAGATTGTCGGAGGTTCACGGAGATCACCGAGAAGGCTCGGCTACTCGTTAAAGTCATCACAAGTCCGGGAGCTTGATGGGAGTCCGTCGGAAGAAAGTTCGTCGGAAAGCTCGCCGGAACAAGACTCGACGTTCGCAGTTGAAAACTTGCTTAGGATGTGTTTTGGTTATGTAGTTCACTTATAATTAGGATTAGGATTAAGAGATAATCCTATATCCTGGTTAGGGGCCAACTGGGCCCAAAGTAAGATTTGGTTTGGGCTAAAATTAAGCCAAACCAGCGAACCGGAGAGCCAGGCGGTGGCACCGCCTGGTTGGGCGGTGGCACCGCCCAGCACTCGAGAGCTGGGCGGTGACACCTCCTGGGCTGGGCGGTTGCACCGTCCAGCACCCGAGCGCTGAGCGGTTGCACCATCCAGCACCCGAGCGCTGGGCGGTGGCACCGCCAGCATCGGGAACCCAAAGAGAATTCAAATTTTAGAGCCCAAATTTGAATCCTCTTGAGGCCTATAAATACCCCTCAAATCTCAGCTGAGATTACAACTTTTGAGAAGTATTATGATTGAGAGAAAAGTCTTAGAAAGTCTTAGCAAGTCTTGTTTTCAATTTGCTAGAGAGTTCTCCTCCTTCTTTCTTATTGAAAATTTGTAAGAGGTTGAACTGTTTGTAAAAGGTTGTAAGAGGGGTATTTACCCTTCCATTTCAAGAGATTTGCTAGTGGAAGGTGGGTGCCTCATCGAAGAGGGGCCTCGCAAGTGGATGTAGGTCATTTGACCGAACCACTCTAAAATCGACATAATCTCTGGTTTGCATTTCATTATTGCTTTTTACATTACTGCAAACCTTCTTACATGCTTTAGTTCCTTATTACCTTTGCTGCGCAACTTTAAGAATACGTTTCAAGTTAAGCTTTTCAAGTTTCGTTCTTATCGTACGAAAGATTTTTCTAAAACCGAAGTTTTAATCCGCTGCACTAATTCACCCCCCCCTCTTAGTGCCGCTCCGATCCTAACATTTTGGAGCCCAACCAGTGAGCTGAAATAGTGTAGGCCGTGGCACCGCCAGATTTGGTGGTGGCACCGCCTAGAACCCGAGAGCCAAGCGGTGGCACCGCCCAGCAACCGAGAGTTGGGCGGTGGCACCGCTTGGCTGGGCGGTGGCACCGCCAGCATCGGGAACCAAAGAGAATTCAAATTTTGGAGCCCAAATTTGAATCCTCTTGAGGCCTATAAATACCCCTCAAATCTCAATTGAGATTACAACATTTTGAAAAGCAATAGTTTGAGTTAAGAGCCTTAGAATAGTCTTTGCAAGCCTTGTATTTCATATTGCTTAAGTGTTCACCTCCTCCCATCTTGTTGAAAAGAATTGTAAGAGTGTGAACCACTTGTAAAGGTTGTAAGAAGGGTATTAGTCCTTCCCCTACAAGAAATTTGCTAGTGAAAGTTGGAAGCCTCTTCAAGGAAGGCTTCGCAAGTGGATGTAGGTCATTTTGACCGAACCACTTTAAAAACTGCTGCGTTATCTGGTTTACATCCTACTCTTGCCATTTACATACTGCAAACTTCTCTACTTAGTTACTACGCTTCCATACGTTTCTAAGTTATCAAGTTTCTAAAATCGGTTTCCATTGATATTGCCTTTCATCGTGCGAAAGATTTATCAAAACCGAAGTTTTAATCCGCTGCACTAATTCACCCCCTCTTAGTGCCGCTCTGATCCTAACACTTTACTCTTCCAAAGCTTCTCCACCTCTATTTCTCCCCTCTTAGCATCCCAAATACTCCTCATTTCGAAGCAAAAGATCAATAATCTCTCCTTCTCTTGAAGATCTCACTTAAGGTATTCTCTAAGAAGCCTCTAAATTCTATTTTTGATTCATTTACTCTTGCTCATTACTATCCTCTTAAATAACAGTAGTTATGGGCTCTAGAAGATCCTCAAGGGACAAAGGGAAGAGGAGATTAGTGGAAGACTTTGATCTTACACTTTTCGATTCAAAATATAATGCTGAAAAATTTTTCTCTTTCGAATTTAGAAGTGTCAATAAGGGAAAATATGTAGATTTAGATGAACTAAGAGACTTAGAGACAATCCAATAGTTTGCAAACCTAGATCTACTCCCTATTTTACAAATTAGTGAACCCATCTATCCAAGACTTGTTAGACTATTTTACAACAATCTACAAGTAGATGAAGAAGAAAGAATGTCTACCTATCTCTTAGGATAACACATCTGCATTACAGATAAATTCATTTGTGACATGATAGGCATTCCCGTAAAAAATAGAGGACTTTATTTTAGAGGATTGTGGGACAATGAAACAGTTGAGACAACATATGTTGAAGCCTTAGGAACATTTTTTGGTAATCCCAACTTAGTGATAGTTCCTAAAAGCTATGAACATCTACTACCACTAAACACTAAAGTACTTCATCATATCCTAACTAGCATCATTCTCCCTAAACAATACCATCATGTTGAAGTAAGTCAAATGGAATTAGGAACCATGTATTGGATCATGAAAGGACATAACATCTGTTTTGGATACCTTATCCAACAAAACATGAAAGAACTATCTAAGAGAGACATGATGCTTCCATATGGTGGTATAATCACTAGAATACTTAAAGCCTACAATATTCCAATCCCACCCAACGAAGAAGTGATGAAAGTAGATAGGTTTAGCATAATAAACAAAAATCTACTTCACCGATTGAGATGTGTTTATAGAAACGGTAATTGGATTAGAATGCCTAGAAGAACCGATCCCCCTCAACCTGAACCAGAACCCGAAACACCAGTCTTTAGGGGCACTCAATCTCCTCCGATCTGTCTCTTTGAGGAAACACATCCATTTGAGCAAGCTCCTGCATCATCTATCGAAGACATTGGGATTCGGATGAACCGATTTGAACAAAGACAAGATCAGCTTGAACACCGGCAAGGTCAAATCCTATCTGAGCTACAGCAAATTCATCGATAATTTGACTCCTTGTTTAGGCATTTTAATTTTCCACCTCCTGAATAAGCTTGTATATGTACATGTGGATGCTATCATCTCTTGTTGTAACAATTACGTTGTTGTAAACTCTTTATGATCACAATGCCTTGAAAGCTACTAATCTATGATATGGTTACTTAATTGGTGAGAATATGCAGGGTTACTTTGAGATGTTTAAATCTCATTATCGGATTTCACGGTGAAATTAAATGTTTCTATAATGCCTACTTTGCAAACCTCGTGTCTTGGTAAATATGATATGAGAAAGTAACATAGCCATGAAAATGATGAGACATTACCATGATGTTAAATATTACCATGATATTGATGTATTGCCATGATGTTGATGTGTCTGAATGCATAAACTTGTTAAAATTATTATTCGAACTTTATTGATTGAATGATCAAATCACTTAATTGTCATTACATGCCTAAAATAACATGTTGGAAATTAATACAAAAATTTCCATAACAATGAGCATGTCTTCATGATTGTATAGCCTTGTCCGATTGCATGAAAGTGTTAAATTAAATTTTCAGTTCCAATCGGATTTCATGAATACATTATTCTCTTTCAGACTTAATAAACATATGTTACATATAGTTTGTTTCACGTCATTGATTTTTGACAAATAGAATCATCTAGCAAATGCATATCTTTTAGACTTGTCATGTGAAAAATATTCTCTTTGAGAAATAGATTTGATGATTTCTTCTCATAAAAGGAAGATATTTTTATGTGCAAGGATTTGATTCACATAAATATCCTAATCGTTGTAAAGCATGCCTTAATATCCTATCGATTTGAACTACACAAATGGCTTTTCTCCTTCATGCAAAAAAGATAATAACAAATAAAAAGGAAGAAGTTTTCACTCTATAATCTTCATGTCATGTCCTTGAGATATTTGTATAATTTATATCTTATCACTCTTTATAGATAAATGACATGAACTTACTTATGGCATTACACGTATATTTAAAAGTTGTTTATATCGTTCTCCTTTTTATTGATGACAAAGGAGGAGAAATATATGAATTGATGCTATAAATGTCATATTATGTTGAAAAAAGCAGATATATGAATTGATGCTATGATTATGCCATGCTTTCATCATCGAAAATATATGAATTAATGATAACTTGTTAGGACTCTAGCTTGGAGAGTCCTAATTGTGAGGGGCATTCATGTAGGAGGTTTTTTCTTAGAGAAGAATTAGGAGTTGTAAGGGAATAGGAGTCTTGAGTAGGAGTCCTATTAGGAGTTGGTTAGAAGTAAGAGTCTTAAGTAGGAGTCCTATTAGGAGTTAGGGTTTAGAAGCCCTATAAATAGCCATGTATTTCTTCTCTTTTCATAAGCAATAGATGAATCTTTTATGCAGCCTTTGAGCAGCAACTTGGAGGGAGGAACCCCTATAGAGTTCCAAGGAGGCCGATCCCCTAAAGAGATCAACCCCAAGTTTAGAATCTGCAAGGGTTCTAACACCTGGTATCAGAGCAGCGTTCTTGGCTTCTTGCTGCCCTTCCACAGCCATCCATCAACCCTCTACAACCATCCAAAGCAATTCCCACAATTGCTTAAAAGATTGTCACCGAATTCCGCCATCATCTCCACCACCGCGGATCATCCTTCGATCTCCCCGTGAATTGTAACAGGTTCTGGTTTCCTACCTTATTGCTGCTGCAATTTAGTTATCCTTATTCGAAAATCAAAAAAAAAAAAAAATTGTTCTTATATTGTTGCATAAACTTTTCGTCACAAAGTTTTCATCTCTACGACGAAAGATACATTGCAGAATTCCAGCCGCATAGCACCATCTGTTTGATCTTGCTACTGTGCTTTTTCTATCCAAATTTCTACAAACTTTTTATGACATCTTTGACACTTCCTAACAGTAGATTTCCCTTTGGTTTCATCAAAAAATTCTCAATATAAACTACTGATCTTTTATGTCGAATCTGCTGCACTTGAATTGCAGAATTCAAGCCGCATAGCACCATCTATTTGATCTTGCTACTGTGCTTTTTCTATCCAAATTTCTACGAAATTTTTATGACATCTTTGACACTTCCTAACAGTAGATTTCCCTTTGGTTTCATCGAAAAATTCTCAATATAAACTACTGATCTTTTATGTCCAATCTGCTGCACTTGAAAATTTATGCTGCAGAAAATTTCAGCTGCATATCGTTGCCTTAACCCATCTATTTGCAATCTTTTTTGAATGAAATTTCTTATAGACTTCATATATCATCTTGGCTTCCATTTAAGATTGATCTATTAAGAAATTCATCTCTAAAAACGATTTTATGTTGCTGCAAATTTTCATCGTATCCCGCTGAAATTTTTCGACGATAATTCTGCAATTGCAACTTGCACCAATTTCTTTGCTGTTATACTGCCAAAATTTTCTTGATTAAATTAGATATCCTTGCTGTCATATAAACTGTGATTTTGCTATCAATTCCCTCCTCAATTCTCTCAAGTTTTTGGTGGAAATTACGTCGAGAAACCGTTGTTTCTTCGACGACAATTCTACTCTTACAAGACAGCACATACTTGCTGCAACTTCCACAGATTTCTGTCAAACCTTTGCTACCATCTACCACAGATCCAAAAATTTCATCCACAGCCCTAAAACTCTACCAAACTACACCCTCAAACTGCACCCAAAACAGCCACAAAACAAGCCTAAACCGCAGCCTACATCCACCAATCCACCAACACTTTCGACCATCACTTCTCTCAACCTATACATGCCTTTAACCCAACAGCAAAAGAGAGATCTTAACATCATTGATTTGGGGCCATATACTATGGTATCTAAGGAGGCAATCAATGCTAAATTCGAAGCCTTGGAGGCGCGAATGGAGGATAAGATTCGGACGCTCTTTACCGAACTCAGATTGGGCCGACTACTAAGCCCGAAGAAATCATATCAAGGAGAGAGCTTTGCCCAATCACACCAAGCCCGAAGAGATGATTTTCAAGGGAGGGTAGGCTCTATGACCAACCCCAACTATCCATGCATGAGAGTGGACTTCCCTAGATGGGAAGAAGGAGACCCGATTGGTTGGATTTCACACACGGAGCGATATTTTCGGTACCACAAAACCGCGGGTGTATCTATGGTGAAAATTGCAGCTATACATCTTGAAGGGGATGCTATTCAATGGTTTGACTGGTTTGAACATACTCATGGAGTCCTTTCATGGCGACAATTCAAAGAAGAACTGCTAATTCGCTTCAGACCAACCGATTACGAGAATATTGACGAACAACTAGCAAAGATCCGACAAACCTCCACCGTTCAGGAGTACCAAACCAGGTTTGAAAGGTTATCTAATCAAAATCATGATTGTTCTCAAAAACAGCTATTGAGGACCTTCATTGAGGGCTTGAAGCCGGAGATCCGAGGAGAAGTTAAAGCGCGACAACCGTACACGCTTATGGCAGCCATCTCTTTCGCACGACATCAAGAGGAGCAATTGAACCATGAAGCTCGGAGGACTAGGGTCGCTACTCAACCAGTAATATTGAAGCCCTTAGCCCCCCCTACTGTCGACAAAGTCCCTACACCAAAGAGGTTAACAAGAGAAGAGCTTCGAGAGCGATATGCGAAGGGGTTATGTTGGCATTGTGACGAGCCATGGAGCCGTGAGCATCACTGTAGTAAAGGGGGACTTCTTATGATTGAACCAATAGAAGAAGAGGTCATTGAACATCCAAAAGAGAGCCTTGAACATGAAGAAGAAGATGCAGAAGAAGAGCCACAATCGACCGAAGTTACGGTACATACACTAGCTGGCTACTCAAACCCGCAAACGATGAAAGTTGGAGGCCTTCTCAAACAACAACTGATCACTGTTCTCATCGACACGGGCAGCACTAATAACTTCCTAAACAGTAAGGTTGCTATCCATATGAACTTACCTATTGAGAATTGCAGCAGGTTTGTCGTTAAGGTCGCCAACGAATGGATTTTGAAGTGTGATCATAGGTGCCCGCAAGTGAAACTATTGCTGTAGGACCAAGAGATAATTACAGATTTCTACCTCCTCCCTCTTGATGATCATGAGGCCATACTTAGAATTAAATGGTTGATGACATTAGGTGATATTTCTTGGAATTTTATGCAACTAATTATAAAATTTTACAGTAAGGAGAAACAGGTGATATTGCACGGGAAATGTGAGGGCGACGTAACGACGATTTGCTCACAACAAATGGAGAATGTTTTGCATAAAGTATGCAGTGGCTTTTTGGTACAACTTGAGCAGCAAACTAAGGGAGAGCCAACAAAATTTGAAGATCCAAATCTACTTCCTTTGCTTGCTGAATTTTCAAATATATTTGACGAACCGCGCAACCTACCTTTTACTCGTCGGCATGATCATTGTATAACGATTCTTCCAGGCAAATCTCCAGCAAATGCTCAACCATATCAGTATTCACATCTCCAGAAGGATGAAATAGAAAAGATTGTAAACCAGATGCTCAAAACAGGAGTTATTCGGCCATGTTGCAGCCCCTACTCTTCACCGGTGCTCCTCATACGAAAGAAGGATGGAATATGGCGATTATGTGTTGATTACCGAATTCTCAATGGCATAACCATCAAGGATAAATACCCTATTCTAGTAGTAGATGAGTTGCTAAGGGAGCACAAATCTTCACAAAGCTGGACCTTCGATCCGGGTATCATCAAATACGAGCATGCGAAGAAGACATACGGAAAACCACCTTTTGAACACACAACAACCACGAATTTTTGCTTTCTTCAACAAAAGGTGGAATATCTTGGGCATATCATATCAGAGGATGGTGTGGCAGTGGACCCCTTCAAAATTGGAGCAATGCAAAACTGGCCGACCTCGAGAAACATAAAATTGCTACATGGCTTTCTAGGTTTAACAGGCTACTACCGCAAGTTCGTGAAAAACTATGGAAAGATCAGTGCACCACTTACTTCCTTACTAGAAAAAGATGTCTTCCAATGGTTGGACAGAGCCTCCACTGCCTTCGACAAACTTAAGGCAGCCATGACGACGACGCCGGTGCTAACACTACCAGATTTCAACCGACCCTTCATTATTGAGGCCGACACATCTGGAGTCAGAATTGGAGCCATTCTCATGCAAGATGGTCGACCACTCACATACACTAGCAAGGCATTATCTCCCTCCGATCAAAATATGTCAACATATGATAAGGAGATGCTCGCCATTGTGCGCGCAGCAACGAGGTGGAGATTGTACTTGATCAGGCGATACTTTCAAATCAAGACCGACCATAAAAGCCTAAAATATCTCTTGGAGCAGAAGATATCTTCCCCTGAGCAGCAAAAATGGGTAACAAAACTTCTTGGATTTGATTTTGAAATAACTTACAAAAAGGGGAAAGAGAATGTTCTTGCAGATGCGCTTTCGCAGCTACCCGAGCAAGTTGAAGTTTCGACCGTTTCACTTCCGACCAGCGACTTCCTTGAGGATATTAAGATGGAATGGCAGGAAGATTCAGATACTAGTAAGATTATAAAAAAATTGGAGGAAGCACCAAGCCCCATGGCTCATTACAATTGGGACTCAAAAGAATTACACTATAAGGGACGCATTATGCTTGTGACAAATTCTACTTGCATCTTCAATAGCAGATTTTGGACAAAGTTATTCTATATGCAGGGTACTAAATTGAAAAGGAGTACGACATATCACCCACAAACCAACAGCCAACCGGAAGTTTTAAACAAGTGCTTGGAGACAGCCCAAAGCCACCCACCAAATATGACTACCCAAAGAGAACTCCAGACCTAGCCAAGTGCCATTATTGATCGACGGATCGTGACTCGACTACGACGACCCACTAATGAAGTGCTAATACAGTGGGCGAACCTACCAAAAGAAGATGCCACTTGGGAGAACTATGACGACTTGAAGATCAAATCCCCAGAATTCATGAATCATCAGCCTCGAGGACAAGGCTGATTTGAAGAGGGCGGGTCTGTTAGGACTCTAGCTTGGAGAGTCCTAATTGTGAGGGGCATTCATGTAGGAGATTTTTTCTTAGAGAAGAATTAGGAGTTGTAAGGGAATAGGAGTCTTGAGTAGGAGTCCTATTAGGAGTTGGTTAGAAGTAAGAGTCTTAAGTAGGAGTCCTATTAGGAGTTAGGGTTTAGAAGCCCTATAAATAGCCATGTATTCCTTCTCTTTTCATAAGCAATAGATGAATCTTTTATGTAGCCTTTGAGTAGCAACTTGGAGGGAGGATCCCCTATAGAGTTCCAAGGAGGCCGATCCCCTAAAGAGATCAACCCCAAGTTTAGAATCTGCAAGGGTTCTAACATAACTATGATTGCCACATTAGCAATATGCCATGTTTGCATCATGTTAAGATATCAAGAACTTGTATCGTAGTCCTACGTGTTGATATCTTACCATGTGATGAAATGCTATGATTGCTAAAATACTTGAAATGTGTACATCATGTTAAGATATCAAAATCTAACTACGAAATTTTACATGTTGATATCTTACCATATGATGAATTGCTATCATTACCATCATTCGCATTCGAAATTTGAAAATGGATGTCAAGCCTTGACATCATACATCATTTTTAGAGAGATACATCATGATGGGAATCATGATGGGAGCATTGATAAGGTTAAATGATTTTAACTTATCAATATGTCTCTTGAATTCAAAGGCTTTGAATTCAAGAATGACTTATCTCAATTATGGCACATAGATAGGGGGAGTTAAGGTTAACTCTGTTATCAATTGATTGTCATCATCAAAAAGGGGGAGATTATTGAATCTCAGATTTTGATGATGACGTCAATTGTCATTTGTTATCTAATCCATATGTTGAGATAAGTGTGCAGGATTAACTACGATGAAAGTAAGACATGCAGTAGGAGTTGCACCGGAGTCAAGACTATGATCACGTTGGGGGTTCAAGAATTCGACGAAATTTCGGACGGTTCTCGGAGGTTCTATGGGAACAAATCTGAGAAGTCCAGGAGCTTACCAAAGAAGCTCATCAGAACTTGCCAAGTGGATCGTCGCAAGTCCAGGAGTTTGCCGGAAGTCTGCAGGAGCATCACCGAAGGTTCATCGGATGATCGACGGAAGCTCGTCGGAAGAAGCGATTGACGCACCGGAGCAAGTTGCAGTAAATGTCTTAAGAAATTCATAGTTAGCACAATGATTAAGTTAGAAATGGGAGGTGATCCCATTAACTTAATCTTGGGGCAATTGGGCCGTTGACAGACCCAAATTGGGCCGAATGGATCAGCCCATTCGGACCCAGATTACTTGGCCAAAGGTGGCACCGCCTGGGTCGGCGGTGGCACCGCCCAGGGCTCAGTCTCCGAGCTCTGGCTGGGCGATGCAACCACCTGAGCTCGGTCTCCGAGCTCTAGCTGGGTGGTGCAACCGCCCCAGTCAGGTGGTGGCACCGCCTGAGCTCGGTCTCCGAGCTCTACCAAGTGGTGGCACCGCCTGAGCTCGGTCTCCGAGCTCTACCAGGTGGTGCAACCGCTCCAGTCAGGCGGTGCAACCGCCAAACCCCAGAATTCCGGAAATTGACAGTTTTGAGCTCGGAATTCAAACTAGGTTGGGGCCTATAAATACCCCACCCTTTCAGCAATGAAAGGGAAACCCAAAACCACCAAAATCCTGATCTTACTCTGTGATTTTTAGAGCTCAAAAGTGTTGTATTTCTCCTTCCTCTTTTCTTCCAAGTTTTGATCTGTCAAGAGAGGAAAGAAAATTCTATAAGGGTTGTCTCCTAAGCCCGTCAAAAGGAGTGAAACTGTAAAAAGGTGGTTGGTCTTCGCCTATTGAAGGAAGGCCTCTAGTGGACGTCGGTGACCTCGTCGGTGGAGGAAGCCAAAAGTGGATGTAGGTCAAGATTGACCGAACCACTCTAAATCTCGGTTTGCATTTACTTTGAGCATATTATCTTTACTACAAACCTCCTCAATAGCTTACTGCCTTCTGCGCATTTACGATCGTGTTTCAAAGTTCAATATTTTCCGAATTAGTGTTTAGACGTAAATTAGTTTTATCGTACGAACATCATATTTCAGTTTACGCTTACATTCTAATTTCCATCATAACTGTAAACTGCCTTCATAGACTTGCTTTAACTGCATCTTGCTTGATCACATGTTAAAGTGATTTACGAATCTGCTTTTTTACCAAAATCGCTCTTATCGTACAAACGCAGTTTTAATCGTCGAAAGTTTTCCGCTACACTAATTCACCCCCCCCCCCCTCTTAGTGCTCTTGATCTTAATAATTACAATAAAGATTAGAAAATTTTAAAATTGGTAACAAATCATTAAACATGAATTTTGTTAATAAAGGTCATGTATATAGAAAGAAAGGAATTGGCTTCGTGAGTAATAATACTAAAAAAAATCTAACTATATTTGTTAAAGGACACACATTACATGTTTCCCATAAAGTTAAATATAATTTTTATAGTAGATGTGGTCATTATGCTTATAAATATTCATTTAAAAAATATAGCTCACATAAATTAGTTTGAGTTCCTAAATAAAATATAAATAACTTAATGTCAAAAGTCAAGATAGGTAGATCTAATCCTGAGGAACCTAAAGTTAAATGGATACTTAAAGCAAATCCTCCTTTCTTATAGATATGTCTACAATCGAAAGCTAGAAGCAAGAGATGATATCTTGATAGTGGATGCTCAAAGCATATGACCAGAGATCCAACATATTTCTCTAAGCTCACTAACGAAGAGGAAGGATATATTACCTTGGAGACAACAACAAAGGAAAAATTATTGACAAATGAAATATAGGTAACAAATCATACCTCTTGATTAAGATGTTCTATTAGTAGATAGTTTAAAACATAACTTACTAAGCGTTAGTCAATTATGTATTAAGGAACATAATATTAAATTTGAATCTAATGCTTGCATTATAGAGATACTACACAAAAATAAATCTATGATTGCCTTAAGGAGTAATAATGTGTATACTATTTATCTTGATAATTTTTGTGATGAAACTTATTTTTCGATTTTTAACGATGATGCATGGCTTTGGCATAGGAGATTAGGTCATATAAGTATAAAATTGATCTCACAAGTTACTACTAAAGAGTAGCTTTAAATCTAAAAATGAAGTGAGTACCTCTAGACCATTATTATTAATTCACACGGATTTATTTGGACCAATTGACATCACAAGTCTAGGAGATAGTAAATATGCTTTTGTGATTGTTGATGATTATAGTAGATATACCTGGACATACTTCTTAGCACATAAAAGTGGTTGTTTTAAATGTTTTATAAAGTTTTATAAATAAGTTTAAAATGAAAAAGATTTTATGATTTCTTCTATCCGTAGTGATCATGATGGTGAATTTAAAAATCATAAGTTTCAAGAATTTTATGATTTAAATAGGTATGATAATAATTTTTCTACTCTAAAAAATTCATAATAAAATATAGTTGTTTAGAGAAAAAATAAGAGTTTACAAGAGATGATAAGAACTGTACTTAATGAACATAGCTTACCTAAATATTAGTGGGCTGAAGTTGTTAACACGATATGCTATATCATGAATAGGGTTCTCATAAGACCACTGCTATCTAAAACTCCTTATGAATTGTGGAACAATAAAAGACCCAACATTTCATATTTTAAAGTTTTTTATTATAAATATTTTATTTTAAATGAAAAGGATATCTTAGAAAAATTTGATGCAAAATTCGATGAAAGTAATTTTCTTGGATATTCCTATGTTTCTAAAGCTTATCAAGTTTTCAATAAAAAAACTTTAGTTATTGAGGAATCTATCAATGTTGTTTTTAATGAGACTCTTGAATTTAAGAAAAATAATTTTGATGATGATTTTGAATTTGATACATTGAATTTGAATTAGAATTTTTCTCTCCCAAGTAACTTGGATGTATCTACTTCAAAAGAATCCTTACCCAAGGAATGAAAGTATGTAGATGTATATCCTAAGGAGCTAATCATTGGAGATATATCAAAAGATGTTTAAACTCATTTTTCATTTAAAAAGTTTTATATAAATGCTACCTTTTTTCTCAAATTAAACATAAATGCATTGACGATACTCTCAAAGATGACTCATGGGTTTTTCCAATGCATAAAGAATTAAATCAATTTGAGAGAAATAAGGTTTGGATGCTTATTCCTAGACCCACTAATTATCTTATAATTAGCACTAAATGGGTCTTTAGGAATAAGCGAGATGAACAAGGTATCATGGTTCAAAACAAGGCAAGATTAGTGGCTAAAGGATACTCCTTGCCTATGCATATTGTAAACATTTTAAGTTATTTCAAATGGATGACAAAAGTGCTTTTCTTAATGGTTTTATTTCCAAAGAAGTTTACGTTGAGCAACCCCCCGGATTTGAGAATGTTCTTTTTTCAAACCATGTTTATAAGTTATTTAAGGTTTCTCTATAGGTTGAAGCAAGCCCTAAGGGCTTGGCATGAGAGGCTTAATTCTTTTCTTATTTAAAATAATTTTTTAAAAAGCAAGGTCGATACCATATTATTTATTAAATATGTTAAAAATAATTATTTTATTATTTAAATGTATATTTATGATATTATTTTTAGTTCAACAAATGAATTTTTTTGTGAATCATTTGTCAAAAGTATGAACCAAGAATTTAAAATGAGTTTAATGAGTGAATTGACATTTTTCATAGGATTATAAATTAAGCAACTAAGTAATAAAACTTTTATTAGACAAACTAAGTATGCCTTGGATCTATTAAAACTATTTCATATAAATAATGCTAAGGCTATTAACACACCAATGAGCACTTCTACCAAATTAGATATGGACAATGAATAAAAATATTTTGATCAAAAGATTTATAGAGGTATAATAGGTAGCTTACTATATCTTACTACAACTAGACCTGATATAATATTTAGTGTTGATCTTTGTATGAGATTTCAATCCAATTCCAAACAATCTCACTTTAAAGTGATAAAAAAAAAATTTTTAGGTACCTAAAAGGAATATCATTTCTAGGATTATGGTATCCTAAATCTAATAACTTTGATTTGATTGCTTATGTTGATGTTGACTTTGTACGATATAGAATAGATAGAAAAAGTATCTCTGGAATATGTCAACCTCTAGGTCATGCACTTGTTTCTTGATCTTCCAAGAAACAAAATTCTATTGCATTATCTACCGCTAAAGCTAAATATGTAGTGGCAGGTGCATACTGTGCATAAGTAATTTGGATGAAAAACACTTTAGAATATTATGAACTATGCTTAAAAAATATTCCTATAAAATGTGATAATACTAGTGTAATTTATTTTACAAAGAACCACATTCAACACTCTAGGACTAAACATATTGATATTAGACATAATTTTATTAGGGATCGGGTTAATAATCATAATATATATTTAGATTTTATTGACAAAAAACATCAATTAGTAGATATTTTTACTAACCATTGAATGAGGAACAATTTGATTTTATTAGAAGAGAATTAGGCATGTTGAATCTTCTAAATACATGAATTCTTCTAATATGATTTTTTTTTCAAATGAATCATTATCTTGATTTTTCACTGTTTATGACTTGTATACCCCATCATCAAATTAATATCTCATTATTTAAATTTATCTTTGACATTAATATCTTTCATGTTATGATTGGAACATTGATGTAAATTTTATACCATTATATCATTCCCTTCTTTTTTATAATGATAAAAGGGAGACAGAGAAGTGTTAGCTTGCACATCTCAAAAAAAACAGAAACTTGTTAGCTTGTACATTTAAAAAAAAAGAGTAAAGACTTACTAGCTTTCATATTTTAAAAAGAAGTAAAAATTTGTATGATGACAAAGGGGGAGAAGTTGAATGTACTCTTTGATGATTTGATGTTATAATGATTTGGAATTATGCATGTACTGGAATCTTAACTCATGATTTGATATTATGATGTATAAAATGACATTTTAAATATGCATATGATGTGTGCTATGATGTGTTGCATATGACTTTTGCAAAGAAAGCCACTCCGATTAAAATTATTTAAACTTGAATTCAAAGACTAGCATTAGAAGGTTATCATTTTCTAAATTTGAGTTTATTTCAACATGATATATTGACAAGAGTTTAGTAAAAACTCTATCATCAATTGGTTGTCATCATCAAAAAGAGGAAGATAGTTAAATCCCGGATTTTAATGATGAAATCAATTGATGAGTCTATAAACTAATGCGTATTTGAGAAAAGTGACGCAAGAGAAACTTCAATCATAGAAAGGTAAATCATTGAAGCAGGAGAATCAGACATTGGACTCGTATTATGTTAAAGATCGGGCATCAGGCTAGAAGGATCGAGTATTGTACTAAGAAGATCAAATGTTATGGGCAGTCAATATGACAATGGATCAAGCAATACGCCGAAGGAGAGGATGATGCATTAGAAGTTTCGATGAAGTACCGGATAAACTGATGATATGCCAAATAATGTAGACTTCATGATTATAGTTATTGAGTCTTAATCAAAGTAATTTAAGTGTCTAATTGAGTTGGTTTTGGGTGTAACCATGCCAATTTGATAAGGGGCACATTCGGCCTAAATCAAGGTTGAATTGGGCGGGCCTATTGGAAGGCTAATTTAGTGACCTGAGGTTGGGCTAGGCAGTGGCACTACCATGCTAGGTGGTGGTACTATCTATGAGCTAGAAAGTATGAATTGTACTTTTTTAGAAAATTCGATAGTGGTACCACTAGGGTCAACGGTCGTACCACCTAATGTCAAGCAATGGCATCGCCTAGTGTCAAGTGGTGGTATCGCTTAGGCTAGCAATGTTACTTTCAAAACACAATCTCCTAAATAAGCAATGGTAACACCAATGCCTAGACTATCAGGCAGTGGTGCCACTCAATGCAGGTGGTGATATCACTAGTACCCTAAAAATCGGGGGATTTGAATTTTTGGCTCTATTTCTGAAGTCATTTAGGGCCTATAAATACCTCTCATGCTTGCTTGATAAAATATGAAAAACTTATGATTTTAAAGTATTGTAAACTCTTGAAAAGTATTGAGTCTATTCCTCCTTGAGTCTAGAAGTTATTCTAAGAGAGGTGAGAGGTCTTTTGTAAAAGTGGGGTATAAGGGTTCTCTCAAAAACCTATGAAAAGGAGAAAGAGTTGTAATAAGGGTAATTGATCATCGCCAATTGAAAGTGCATATGTGCCCTACAAGCCAATCACGTGAGTGATGGCATATATGACTTGACACGTAGTCTTTTTTCTTATTATATTTTGATATTTATCACTTTATATTGCTTGTTGCATATATATATATATATATATATTGTGATGTCCTTGGATCTGTGCAATGGGAATCAGATCATGATGAAATCACGATAATGAGATCGATTGACTTTTAAACATAGATTCTAAATAATCCCAATCATAGGTTACTCAAGAGGGACATTGAGATAATCGGACAGACTGGTGTGTTGTATACCCATCCAAATGATGGATGCAGTTGATCTCATAGCTGCTCGTGTGGGGACACTAGGGATACAATATAGGTGCTCATTAGAGAATGAGTTCACCGATTGATCCGCTTACGGAATGCTAGATGGTTGATAATGCTTTATTATTATATAGTGATTCTGTAGTCCTAGTGATGTATCTGATCCTTAGACTTGAGACATCAAAGATGTCCTGTATGAGTGCTCCACTCTTTGATATCAAACTTATATGTTTGGATGTCCCAGATATAGCACAGTCGGTCATCGGGAGTGGCAGTCAATCTTACGAGGGCTATTGAGTGTCGATAGAGGATCATCCACTCTCGGTGTCATAAGTGGAATGTTCTATGAGTTCTTGCTCAAACAAATCCTTAGCTAGGGTCATTCAGATTGAGAGAGAAAGAGTTCTCCGGGAGAATCCGATTAGAACGAGACTCGAGTAAAAATCATATGAGTCTGATAGCACCATACCCAGTATAAAATCTCTAGGATAGTAGAAACCATTGTAGGTTCTACAAGACCTAGAAGATTGGTGAGAGGCAAGATGGACATCAAGATGGGCAATGGAGCAAAAGTTGCTGCAGTAGCTATTGGCAAGGTCGCCCTACATCTGCTTGGTAGAGCTATTATTGCATTGGATGCATATTATTTTATTCCTTCTATTATCGAAAACATTATTTCCATTTCATGTTTGATAGTTAGTGGATATAAATTAGTTTTGGAGAACAATGATTGTTCAATATTTTTATATGATGAGATCATTACGAGAGGAATATTGTATAATAGTTTGTTTATGCTAGACACTACACCACATACTATGAATATAAGTGTGTCTAAGAGGAAACAAGATGAGGTGAACAGTGTATGCCTATGACATTATAGGCTAGGTCACAACTATAAGGGAAGGATTCAAAAGTTGCTAAAGGATGGATATCTAGATCCATTCGACTATGAGTCATATGTAACTTATGAGCTTTGCCTTCGTGGAAAGCTGACCAACTCTTTATTTAGTGGAACTGTTGAAAGAGCCATTGAGCTAATGGAACTCATACATAGTGATATATGTGGACCCATGTCAACTCATGTCATTGGTGGTTACTCCCACTTCATTACCTTTACTGAAGATTTCTTAAGGTATGGACATGTGTACTTAATGAAGTACAAGTCCGAGGCTTTTGAGAAATTCAGAGAGTATAAGAATGAAGTGGAGAACTAGACTAGAAAGAGTATCAAGACTCTTCGATCAGATCAAGGAGGTGAGTACTTAAGTATAGAGTTTACCCAGTTCCTCAAGGACCATAGAATTCTTTCCCAATGGACACATCCTTATACATCTCACCTCAAAGGTATATCTGAAAAGAGGAATAGTACGTTGTTAGACATTGTATGGTCCATGATGAGTTTCACTGACCTACCCATCTCATTCTGGGGATATGCCCTAGAGATCGCAGCTTACCTTCTGAATAGAGTTCCAATTAAATCGGTAATGTCTACACCATATGAGATATAAAAAGGGAAGAAGCCTGATCTTAAGGTTATTAAGATTTGGGGCTACCCTACCCACGTTAAAAGATACCCCAAGGACAGAGCGGTGCAAGTTTGTGGGATACCCCAAGGAAACTTATGGGTATTATTTCTATCATCTCGAGGACCAAAAGGTCATTATAGCCAAGAGAGCGGTGTTCCTTGAGAAGGAACACATTCTTGGCAGAGACAATGGGAACATGATAGAGTTGAGCGAGGTTGGAAAACCTAGCTCAAACACCACTCTACAGCTCAAGTCTATTTAGGTACCTAACATATAAGTTCCAACTTTACGTAGGTCCGATGGAGTATCCCATTCTCTTGAGAGATATGTGGAACATATTAAAGGAGAGGATGTTGAGGATATTGATCATTAGACCTATGAGGAGGCTATTATGAGTATAGACTCTGGGAAGTGGCAAGAAGCCATGAATTCTGAGATGGATTCAATGTACTCCAACAAGGTTTGAAACCTAGTTGATGCGCCCAAGAGTATTATACCCATCGGTTGCAAGTGGATCTTTAAGAAAAAGATCAAAGTAGATGGAAAGGTAGAGATCTATAAAGCAAGGTTAGTGGCTAAAGAAGGCAAGGTGTTGACTATGATGAAACCTTCTCACCCATAGTCATACTAAAATCCATCCGAATTCTATTGGCTATTGCAACACACTATGATTATGAGATCTGACAGATGTATTGAATCTTAGATTTTAAAGATGAAACCAATTAATAGTATTTATGATTTGATCTACATTTTGAGTGACGCAGGATGCTTCGATCAGGGAGAGACAATTAAAGCAGGAAGAATCATGTTGGGCCGGAGGAAAATATGTTAGAAGATTAGACATCGGGTCGGAGGATCGGTCAACGTATCGACAGAAGGCTTTGGGCCTTGGATTCGGGCATCGGGCCAAGAAGAGTGGATTTGCACCAAAGATATCAGAGTTGCGGAGGTCAACTGGCTGATTGGGCAATAGGTCGTAAGAGAGGATGATGTGCCAAAGAATTGGACGAAGCGTCGATGGACCAATGACATACCGGGCGACATAATATTGGACGAAGCATCGATGGACCAATGACATGCTGGGCGACATAATTCATGCTTAGTAATAATTATCTAGATCGAAGTGTGTTTTTGTGTGTGCAGGATTAACTACGATAGCAAGTCATAAAGCAAAATGAAGTTCCAAAGTTAAGAACGTGATTTCGTTAGGAGTTCGAGAGTTCGTTGGAAGTCCGGACGTTCATTAGAAGTTCTGCCGGAACAAACCGAAAGTCCAGGAGCTTGCTAAAGAAGCTCATAGGAACTCGCCAAAAGATCATCGTAAAGTTTAGGAGCTTGCTTGGAGTCTGTCGGAACATTACCGAGGGATCGTCGGAAGTTCGCTGGAAGATCGTTGGAAGCTCAACGGAAGAAACCAGACTTATCTTGCTTAGATTATGTCATAGGAATCATAGTTAGCACATAATTAGAGTTAGGATTGGGAGCTAATCCCATCAACTCTGTTAGGGGCCAACTGGGCCCGAACTTAGGTTGGTTTAGGTCGGATTCAAGGCCTAACCAGGGTGCTGAAAGCCTAGCTGGCGGTGGCACCGCTTGGGGAACAGCACCCGAGGAAATCTGGGTGGTGGTACCACCCAGGCTAGGTGGTGGTACCGCCGACAGTAATGCTACCAGCGGTGGTACCGCCCCTATTCGGCGGTGGTACCACCCAATGGTAGATCCTGCGATAGTAGTACCCCCCAAGAACGGCAATGGTACTGCTAGTACCTAGGAAACCTGGGGTTAGACCTTTTTAGGCTCCGAGTTTGAATCAACTTAAAGCCTATAAATACCCCTCTCATCCCTGGTTAACTTACACAAGCACATGAAATCTCTTTAGAAATCCTCTCCTCTAGCTTAAACTTAGAATTATGTTTAGAGATGAGTGTGTGCTTGTAAAGGTTATCACCTAAACTTGTGAAAAGAAGAAAAGGGATGTAAGAATGAGGTTGATCTTCGCCTATTAAAGGAAGATCGATTGTTGATGCCAGTGGCCTCAATAGAAGAGGAATCAATGGAGTGGATGTAGGTCACGACGGTCGAAACACTATAAAATCGGCGTGTTCTTCTCTGGTTTGCTTTTCTATATTTAAGAAATTTACTTTACTGCAAACCTCCTAACTTGCTTTATATCTACTATGCTCTTTTGTATGCTTTCAGGCTATCTTTATGAAAATGCTTTCAAGTTGAGCAAGTTTCCGAAATCAGTTTTATCATACAAAACGAAAGAAGATTTCAAAACCGACGTGGTTTTTACCATTACACTAATTTAACCCTCCCACCCCCCCCCCCCTAGTGCTGACTCATTCCTAACAGTTGGTATTAGAGCCTCGTATTTCTCATTTGGTTTAACACTCAAGAGAAATGGCTCTTTTCGATTTTTAAGAGGGTCACTCTCTCATTCGTCCTCCCTTTTTTAATAGGATGGACTACACAAATTGAAAAACTCGAATAAGAGTTTTCTTACTTTCTTTAGATTTGAACTTATGAAACATTATTGAAAATGATTTTCGAATGTCTTCTCTTCCAATGAACTATTAGAATGATTTGGAGAAGAAGACATTTTCTTTAAATGCTAGAGCTATGAACGCTCTATTTTGTGCCTTAGACAAAAACGAGTTTAATCGGGTTTCTACTTGTGAAACGGCTTTCAATATATGACACACTCTCGAAATCACACATGAAGGCACTAATAGAGTAAACGATTCAAAAATAAATCTTTTAATGCATGATTTTGAACTTTTTTGAATGAAGCCGAGCGAAACTGTTGTTGACATGTACACTCGTTTTACGGATGTCGTCAATGGTTTAAAAGCTCTTAGCAAATGTTTTTCTAATTTTGAGCTCGTTAACAAGATTTTCCATTCACTTTATAAGAATTGGGATTCGAAAATAATGGTTATACAAGAATCAAAAAATTTAAATACTTTTTTGATTGAAGAACTTATCAAATCTCTAATGACCTATGAAATGATATGCAATGTACATAAAGAACTTGAGAACCACCTTCCAAAGAACAAGAATGATTTTGGACTAAGAACAATTGAAGGCCACTCGAATATAAGCTCAAGTGATGGTGAACTTGAACTCGTCACTATGAAATTTAAAAAGTTCATAAAACAAAAATTAAAGAACAAAAAGAACGCAACTACTTGCTATGAATGCAAGAAGAGGGAAGAACTTTGGGATGAATCAAGCTCCTCTGAAGATGAGGAGAAAATCAATAAAGACGAAGCGGCAAACTATGCCTTAACAGCTTTCTACAATGAGGTAAACAACTCAAATAAAACTCCCTTAGTTTACTTTGAAATTACTTGATGTTCTTCATGAGTTATTTTTAATTTAGTTTAAAAAAATTATATAAATTTCTTTTTAAAAATTACATGTTTAATAATGTAATGAAAATGCAAAAATTAGGATCATGCTAGTAATTTTGAAATTGATAATGAAAATTACATATTATGTTTTAATGATGCAATAATGTAATAAAATATTAAATATAAATCTAATGCTTATACACTTAACAAGATTATTAATATTGTTTCTCAATTTTAATTAAAGATGCTCTATGATTAATGAAATCAAGTTTCATGTGAAGTAATGATTTGATATCATACTCAATAAGTTTATGTTTTAAATTTATGCATGATAATTCTTGAGATTTATGGATTATCAATTTTTTCGATAATGAACGTGGCCTTTTTAGTTTTAAACTATGATATATGTTTTCATATGAAAAACTTGATCATGCTTATATGAAATCAATCACTTAAAATGAAACACATAAAAAGAAAAATATGTTATCATTGGAATTAAAATGATGAATCAAATCTCTTGTTTAAAGAAACTTTATGTTTAATGTGTTATAATTTTTTGGGCTTGATAGTTTTTATGACGAAATCTACTTTTCGATCTTAAACGATGATGCATGTTTTAACTTAGCATAAAAACTTGGGCATGCTTGTGTGAAATAAATCAAATAAAAAAGGGGGAAGGAAAACATTTTTCTAAAAAAATTTCTCAATCTCTACTATATCAATCTTTCAAAAAAGGGGATATCAATGAATGTATATTTGTTATTTTTTTTATCTCTTGAAAATAATTTTGAGTTGACGATTTGAATTGAATGTGCTTTATCTTGATTTTTTGATATGTATAACTTGATATTTCTTATGCATGAATCAAGATATTGTATCATTTGATCTCTTATATTTCTTTTTGCTATTTATAAAAAGAAGAGATTTGTTGAAATAAATCATGTCTTATGACATTCATAAAAAATTGAGATGTTATGCATGAATCGAGTTCTCATGAGAATTTATTTACGTTGTCTTCATTAAATTTTATTGAAAAGATTTTGATTATTTTGATCATTTGAATTTGAATGAGTCTTTACCTATATCATGATTTTGATTCCTCGGAATTACTTAAGATTTGAATTTGAATCATAAAATTTCTTATGCATGAATTGAAATCTTTTTCTCCTATGTTTCCTTTTGTGATTTACTAAAGAGAATATATTTTTAGGAATTCATGACTTAAAATTTCTTTTGAAGATCTTTTACTATTTGATCTCCTATGATTCTACTTGCTATATATTAAAAAGAAGTATTATTGAACTCATAATCTTGGATTCTCATAATCAAATCTTGATATTTTCCTTAATTGAATCAAGATCCCTCACTTTTTATTCTCGAATGATTTCTTACAGTTTATTAATGAGAATATTTGTCCAAATGAATCACAATGTTTCCATGATTTTCTTTTTTATACTCACAACTTGAGATGATGTGCTTTGAAGTTTGGAACATGGTATACATAACTTGATTTTTCTTTCATCTTTCGAAACTCCCTTGTATTCATTTAGTGTATATCTCATCACCCAATTAATTTTTGATATTCTTCATGTGATGAAATGAATGTGATGATATGAATGCATGAAATACTCATGATATTATTTTGATGCTCTAAAATGATATAAATTTGCTAGTTTATGAGTATCATGTATGATATGATGATTGATTTATTTTTAATATCATGCGTAGAGTAAAGATGATATGTAAAGTTTTAAAATTATGCATGTTGTAAATTGAAACTATAATGATGCACAAACATATTGAAATAATGATTGAAACATTAATGTAATTATGAATGATGATTTGATATTATGCATGCAATACTTCAACTTATGATATTGATACATGCAATGATAAAATATTTATGATGAAAAATTGTTTTGACATTCATAACTTGATTTTTCATCTTTGATTATTCATCCTTTATCATGATTTGAAAATTGTTGTAAAGGGAAAAAGAGATACAAAACTGTATTCTTCCGTTATTTTTTACAATGATAAAGGGGGAGAAAAATTGCTAGCTCAAGATGCAAAATTTGGAAACTTACACATTTCAAAAAAAGCAAACTTGCTAGCTTGCTCATCTCAAAAGATAAGCAAGAAGTGCTATCTTGCAAATCTCAAGATGCACAAATGCAAACTTACAATATTTGTAATTTTGCACATCATTAAACTTTATGATGATTTGGTGATTATGTATATTCTAAAATGTTGTAAGATTCACTAGCTTGCATGATGTAGAACTTGCTATCTTGAACATCACCAAGAAGTGTTATCTTGCCTATCTCAAGAAGTAAAAAATGTTAACTTGCACATCTAGCAAAACTTATATTTCAAGAAGCAAGAGTTTCTTTCTTGAACATCTCAAAATTGCTAGCTTGCATGTTTTAAAATGTTGTAAAATTATTGCTAGCTTGCATGATGATAAAATTGAAGATTATATTTAGTGTATGATGATTTGGCATTATATCCAAACACTTGAAAGTTACACTTCTCCTTTTTGTTGATGACAAAGGGGGAGAAGTTTGATCATGTTATGCATGATGATGTGTTGCAAATATGCATGATAAAATTTGCAATGACTTAAATTCAGCTTGAATTCAAGGTTCTATCAATATGGCATATTGATAGGGGGAGTTTGTTTAAACTCTGGGAGTTAAGGTTAACTCCGTCATCAATTGGTTGTCATCATAAAATAGGGGGAGATTGTTGAATCTCAGATTTTGATGATGAAACCAATTGATAGTATTTATGATTTAATTTATATTTTGAGTGATGCGGGATGCTTCGATCAGGGAGAGACAATTAAAGCTGAAAAAATCATTTAGGCCGGAGGAAAACGTGTCGGAAGATTGGACATCGGGCCGGAGGATCGGTCGACGTATTGACAGAAGGCTTCGGGCCATGGATTCGGGTATGGGGCTAAGAAAAGCAGATATTGCAATTGGCCGCAAGAGAGGACGATGCGCCGAAGAATCGGACGAAGCATTGATGGACCAATGACATGCCGGACGATATGATTCATGCTTAGTAATAATTGTCTAGATCGAAGTATGTTTTTATGTGTGCAAGATTAACTATGATAGCAAGTCATAAAGCAAAATGAAGTTTCGGAGTCAAGAACGCAATTTCGTTGAGAGTTCGAGAGTTCGTCAGAAGTCCGGACGTTCATCAGAAGTTATATCGGAACCAACCGAGAAGTCCAGGAGCTTGCCAAAAAAGCTCATTGGAACTCGCCAAGAAGATCATCGTGAAGTCCAAGCGCTTATCAGGAGTCCGCCGGAACATTGCCGAGAGATCATCAGAGGTTCGCTGGAAGATTGTCGGAAGCTCGACAGAAGAAATCGGACTTATCTTGTATAGAATGTCTTAGGAATCGTAGTTAGCACATAATCAGAGTTGAGATTGGGAGGTAATCCCATCAACTCTATTAGGGGCCAACTGGGCCCGAACTTGGGTTGGTTTGGGCCGGATTCAAGGCCCAACCAGGGTGCGGAAAGCCTAGTTGGCAGTGGCACCCCCAGGGCTGGCAATGGCACCGCCTAGGTAACAGCTGTTGGGAAATCATTGGGGGGCGACATCATATGCACAGCGGAAGAACAAGAAAAACAAAAATCCCCGATTCCCAAAAAGATGTTCGTCGTCGTGCGAAGATTGGTGCGCAAAAATCCGTAAAATACAAAACTACGTATAGAGATTGTGTTACCTAGGGAGATCGTATATCCCTGTTTCCTTACAGATCCTTAGGAGAGGGTGAAGGAGGTCAAGCGTCCTCCTCTCTAGCGGTGATCCACATAGTAGGGTTGCGACGACGCTCCTCAAAACTCCAGGCCTACTCTGAGGTGGAGAGGGAGAGGAGAATAGGAAAGGCAAGCAAAGACTCTAGCCTATGAGGCTGTGAATCCCTCCTATTTATAGAGATCCCGTGTCAAACCCTAATGGGTCCTTCCCTAGTGGGTATTGGATCTGCATCCAATAAGACAAGGGGTCCGTCGGATATCTTATATCCGAACCTCTACTAATCGCAATGCCTACCATATGTGTGTGACCCTCTAGGCCCAATATCGAGCTGGCCGTGAGTCATACCTGTCAGAACTCCTTCTAACTCAGTGAATTATTATCTCTGTAATAATTCACTTGACTCGTCGACTACGGACGTACAAGGCCACTACGCCGTAGTCCCCAGACGATACAGGGGAATCCAATCCATTGGACCTGTCTATCCTCAGTTACCATGTACCTATAGTCCCTCATCCATCTAATATCCCAGAGACCGTATATCGAGCATGGTGTTGTCAGACCCATACGGTTTCTACTCGAGTCTCGCTCTAATCGGATTCTCCCGGAGAACTCTTTCTCTCTCAACCCGAATGACCCTAGCTAGGGATTTGTCTGAGCAAGAACACATAGGATATTCCTCTCATGATGCCGAGAGTGGATGATCCTCTATTGACACTCAATAGCCCTCGTAAGGTTGACTACCACTCCCAATGACCAGCTGTACTAGATCTGGGGACAGCCAAACCTATAAGTCTGGTATTAAAGAGTGGAGCACTCATACAGGACATCCTTGGTGTCTCAAGTCTAAGGACCAGATACACCACTAGGACTACGGAATCACTGTCTGACAATAAGGCATCATCAACCATCCAGCATTCCGTAAGCGGATCAATCAGTGAACTCATTCTCCAATGAGCACCTGTACTGTATCCCTAGTGTCCCTACACGAGCAGCTATGAGACCAGCTGCATCCATCATATGGACGGGTATACAGCACACCAGTCTATCCGGTTATCACGATGTCCTTCTCGAGTAACCTATGACCGGGATTATTTAGGATATGTGTTTAAAGGTGAATCGATCTCATTGTCATGATCTCATCACGATCTGATTCCCATTGCACAAATCCAAGGATATCACAATATATATATGCACATATGCAATTGTTATAAAGTGATATACGCCAAAATATAATAAGCAAAAAGATTATGTATCAAGTCACACGTGCCATCACTCACGTGATTGGCTTGCTGGGCACCTATGACTAGCAACAGCACCCCAGGAAATCTGGGTGGTGATACAGCCTAAGTTGGGCGGTGGTACCACCGGCAGTAATGCTATTAGTGGTGGTATCGACCCTATTCGTTGGTGGTACCGCCTAGTGGCAAATTCTACGGCGGTAGTACCGCCCAGGAATGGCGGTGGTACCGCCAGTTCCCAAGGAACCTAGGATGAGACCTTTTTAGGCTCTGAGTTTGAATCAACTTGAAGCCTATAAATACCCCTCTCATCCCTGGTTAACTTACACAAGCACAAAGAGTTTAAAAGTAAGGAACCACCGTAGAAATCTCTTTAGAAATCCCCTCCTCTAGCTTAAACTTAGAATTCTGTTTAGAGAAGAGTATGTGCTTGTAAAGGTTATCTCCTAAACTTGCGAAAAGAAGAAGAGGAGTGTAAGAAGGAGGTTGACCTTTGCTTATTAAAGGAAAGATCGATAATGGATGCCAGTGGCCTCGACGAAAGAGTAATCGGTGGAGTGGATGTAGGTCACGACGACCGAACCATTATAAATTCGGCGTGTTCTTCTCTGGTTTACTTTTCTATATTTGAGCAATTTAATTTACTGCAAACCTCCTAACTTGCTTTACATCCACTAGGCTTTTTCATACGCTTTCAAGCTATCTTTACGAAAATACTTTCAAGTTGAGTAAGTTTTCGAAATCTGTTTTATTGTATGAAATGGAATAAGATTTTGATGATGACAACCAATCGACGACGGAGTTAACCTTAACTCCCAGAGTTTAAACAAACTCCCTTTATCAATATGTCGTATTGATAGAACTCTTAGATTCAAAAATCTAAGCAACATGTCATGATCAAATCATGCATGACATCAACATACTATTGGGTCCAGCCCATATGTGGGCTTGGAAATATTGGGCAGTTTGAGCCCAAACGAAAGAAATTAAAAAGAGGAGAGAGAAAGTGTGAAAAATAATACAGTGAAAGCATGTAGTGTGCTGCGACGTGCAGAGAAAAGAGGAGAGAGAAATAGAGAGAGAAAGTCAGGTTTTCGAGTTTTCTGTTTAACGATCGGTGGCCAAACGTTATCAGTTTTGGCCCAAATTTTATGTGTAGAATCCTTGCAGCAAACTCTACAATCCTAACGGTGTTGATCTGTAGTTTACCCTCTCTAAGGTACTTTCCTGTGATATCCACTTTGTGAGACCTAGAATTCTCTTTTGAGGAGATCCATCCTATATGATGAAGATATGCTATTCTTGAGCCAAGATCTATGATCTTGATGTTATTCTGATCCTCTAGTTATTCTAGAGAAGACCTACTGTAAACCTGTTATCATTATTATTGATAGTGGAAGTTTGAGGTGGACTGCGGTCTCGTGGTTTTTCCCACACTAGGTTTTCCACGTTAAAAAGATTTTGTCTCACTGTGTGATTGATTTTTGCTCTATTGTTTATGTTGTGCTAATTGATATTTTCATTTGGATATCAAGTTGGTATTTTGATGAGGAACCTATTTTAATACACAAAGAGGGAAAGAATTATTCCGCTTTAACAGGTTTCTTCCCAACAAGTGGTATCAGAGCATCAGGTTGTTTGGTGCTAGTTTTCTTGTGTGATTGAAATGGAGCAGTTAGATGGTATGATTAAATTGAACTCATCAAATTATTCTACTTGGAGGCGTCTGATGGAAATTTTCTATATTGCAAAGATTTGTATAAGCCTATCAAGGTTAAAGATAAACCTTCTACTATGGACGATGAAGAATGGGAAGTTCAACATAGAAAAGCTATTGCCTATATTAGAAGATGGATGGATATAAACTTGCATGAGCATATTTCAGATGAAACCAGAGCTGATGTTGTTTGGCAAAGGTTAGAAAACCTCTTTGCGAAAAAGATAGTGGGAAATAGAATTTCACTCCTCAGAAGGCTTGTAAATTTCAAGTATAAAGATAGTGGTAACATTATTGAGCACATAAGCCTATTTCAGAGTCTTGCAAACAAGTTGGTTGCTATGAAAATGAATATAGATGATGAGATGCAGAGATTATTACTTCTCAGCTCTTTACCAGAAAGTTGGGAAACGTATGTGGTGACTATTTGCAATTCCACGCCAGAAGGAACTCTAACTATTGATATGGTTAAAGACAGTTTGTTAAATGAAGATGCTAGAAGGAAAGAATAGGGTGAATCTTCTTCTGGTGCATTTGTTACTGAAAAATAAGAAAGACGTGGAAGAAGTCATAGCAGAAACCCACATGGATATAAAGGAAGATCCAAGTCTAGAAGAGATATCAAATGTTTTCACTGTAACAGGCCAAGTCACATGAAGAAAGAGTGTAGGTTTTGGAAGCGAGAATAGAATGAAATGAAGAAAAATGAGATAGAGACCAATACAATTACTGCTGAAGGTAATATCACTATTGTTTGTGATGAAGGTTGTGTTAGCCTTGTAGCTCAGGACAGTAATTGGGTAATTGACTCTGGTGCTTCATTTCATGTCCCTTCTCATGGTGATTTCTTTAGATCTTACACTGCTGGTGAATTTGGTAATGTTAGAATGGGAAACAGTGGTACATCTAAGATTGTGGGTATTGGAGATATTTGCTTAGAGACCAGTATTGGGAGCAAATTGATACTCAAAGATGTAAGGCATGTCTCAGATATTCGTCTTAACTTGATATCTACAAGCAAACTTGATGATGAGGGCTTTGCACATTATTTTGGTGAAAGCAAATGGAAACTCATTAAAGGTTCTTTAATTGTGGCAAAAGGAAAGAAGATTAACTCTTTTTATGTCATGGAAGCTAAGCTACACAAAGGAGAGATTAATGCAATTCAAAAAGGTGAAAGTATAGATCTTTGGCATAAGAGGCTTGGACATATCAGCGAGAAGGGACTTCAAACTCTTGCTAGAAAGCAGTTTTTACCAGAGTTGCAAGGTACATCTCTTAAATCTTGTGATCATTGCTTAGTTGGAAAAACACATAGAGTTGCATTTCAGACATATCCATCATCTAGAAGATCAAATGTTATTGATTTAGTTCATACTGATGTTTGTACTATGCAAACTAGAACTCTTGGAGGTGCTCTTTATTTTGTTACTTTTATTGATGACTATTCTAGAAAAGTATGGGCTTTTGCTTTGAAATCTAAAGACCAGGTACTCGATGTTTTCAAGGAGTTTTATGTCAGTGTTGAAAGAGAAACTGGCAGAAAACTAAAGTGTATTCGATCAGATAATGGTGGCGAGTACAGGGGTCCCTTTGAGAATTATTGCAGGTTTCATGGAATCAGGCTTGAGAAAACAGTTCCTAAAACTCCTCAACAGAATGGTGTGGCAGAAAGGATGAACAGAACCATTGAAGAAAGGATTAGGTGTATGCTTTCTCACGCCAAGTTACCGAAGTCATTTTGGGGGGAGGCTATGAGAACTACAATTGACCTGATAAATCTTTCTCCATCAGTTCCTCTGCAAGGTGATGTTCCAGAGAGAGTATGGAGAGGAAAAGATATATCTTATAATCACTTAAGAGTCTTTGGGTGTAAAGCATTTGTTCATATTCCCAAAGATGAAAGGTCCAAGCTTGATAATAAGGCAAAAGCATGTATCTTCTTGGGATACGGTCATGAAGAGTTTGGTTACAGATTATGGGATCCAGTGAATAAGAAGATTATTAGAAGCAGAGATGTTGTGTTTCTTGAAGACCAATTGTTTAATGATAGTGATAATGTTAAGAAGCCAGAAACCTCTGTTTATATTCCTTGGAGTTTGGGTCCAGTTCCTTCACCTGTAGTTCATGATGATCATGGGGGAGATGAACAAGAAGATCATGGTGAGAATGTAAATGATGATACACCTACAGTTGATGATGCTGAACCAACTGAACAGGCACCTCCACCACCAGTTGAGATTCCATTGAGAAGATCCACTAGAGAGCGACAACCCTCTACCAGATATCCTCCATATGAGTATGTTATGCTTACTGATGGGGGAGAGCCAGAAACTTACCAAGAAGCTATTCTACATGAGAATAAGAATGAGTGGGTTAAAGCCATGCAAGAAGAGATGAGATCCTTGCTTGAGAACCACACCTATGACTTGGTTGTTGAATCTCGGATTTTGATGATATAATCAATTGGTGGGTTAATTGATCTAATCCATATTATTGAGTTAAGTGTGCAGGATTAACTACGATAACCAGAAAACATAAAGCAAGGATACCGGAGTCGAGCTCGATGGACGTTTAAGAGATCGAAGAATCATCGGAGATGCTGCCGGAACCATCCGAGAAGAAATCGGGAACATGTCGGAAGTTTGCCGAAGAAATCGTCGGAGGCTCGCGGAGATCACCAAGAAGGCTCGGCTACTCGTTAAAGTCAACATCCTTGTGCACTCTTACGAACTTTTCCGAATGAAACCAAGTGAGAAAGAAAAAGAAGAAATGTCCAGAGTGCCTTACTCATCTGCAGTAGGTAGTTTGAAGTATGCTATGGTTTGTACTAGGCCAGATATAGCTCATGCAGTTGGAGTTGTTAGCCAATTTCTCTCTAATCCTGGAAAGGAACATTGGGCAGCAGTGAAATGGATATTAAGATATCTAAGAGGTACTTCCAGGTTGTGTTTATGTTTTGGCAGTGATGAACCTGTGTTAGAAGGCTACACAGATGCAGACATGGCAGGTGATACTGATTCCAGGAAGTCCACTTCGGGATTCTTGATGACATTTGCAGGAGGAGCAGTCTCTTGGCAGTCTAAGTTACAGAAGTGTGTTGCTCTATCAACCACAGAAGCAGAATACATAGTAGTTACCGAAGCCTATAAGGAAACTTTATGGATGAAAAAGTTTCTACAGGAATTGGGCTTGAAACAGGAAGTATATACTATTTACAGGAATTGGGCTTTGGCATAGGAGATTAGGCCATGCAAGCATGAAAACAATATCTAAAATCTCATCTCAAGAATTAGTACGAGGGATTCCGAATATGAAGTTTATTAAGGATAAGGTATGCGATGCATGTCAACTAGGCAAACAAATAAAAACAAGCTTCAAACCAAAAAATCAAATTAGCACCACTAGACCATTACAATTGATCCATTTGGACTTATTTGGATCAATTGATACAACAAGTCTAGGTGGAAGCAAATATGCTTTTGTGATTGTGGATGACTACTCTAGATACACTTGGACCTATTTCTTAGCTCACAAAAGTGATTGCTTCAAGTGTTTCTCTGAATTTTGTAAACTCACTCAAAACGAAAAAGGCTTCATGATTTCATCAATTCGGAGTGATCATGGTGGTGAATTCCAAAACCGTGACTTTCAAAATTTTTGCGAAGTTAATGGGTACAATCATAACTTCTCAACTCCAAGAAATTCTCAACAAAATGAAGTAGTTGAAAGGAAAAATAGAAACCTACAAGAAATGGCAAGAACTATGTTAAATGAACATAGTTTACCCAAATATTTTTGGGCCGAAGCCGTAAATACGGCTTGTTACATCATGAATAGGGTCCTAATAAGACCATCTCTATCAAAAACTCCCTATGAATTATGGAATAACAAAAAACCAAATATTTCTTATTTTAAAGTTTTTGGTTGTAAATGCTTCATTTTAAATGAAAAGGATGCCCTAGGTAAATTTGATGCTAAATCCGATGAAGGCATTTTTCTTGGTTACTCCTCCGTTTCTAAGGCCTTTCGTGTCTTTAACAAAAGGACCTTAGTAATAGAGGAGTCTATTCATGTAGTTTTTAATGAAATTTTTGATTTAAAGAAAAATGATTTTGATGATGATCTTGGTTTTGATAATTTGAATTTAAACGAACCCCCTCCTCAAAATAGCCATTTGAATGCATCTTCTTCCGAAATTTCTTTACCCAAAGAATGGAAGTATGTAGATGCTCATCCAAAGGAGCTAATTATAGGAGATACAACAAAAGGGGTTCAAACTCGTTCTTCTTTCAAGAATTTTTGTGCTAACGCCGCTTTCCTTTCTCAAATTGAACCTAAATACATTGACGAAGCCTTAAAAGATGATTTTTGGGTCATTGCAATGCAAGAAGAATTGAACCAATTTGAGAGGAATGAGGTATTGAAGCTTGTTCCTAGACCAAGTGACCACTTAGTCAAAGGTACTAAGTGGGTCTTTAGAAACAAGCAAGACGAAAATGGTATCGTGGTTAGAAACAAGGCTAGATTAGTGGCCAAAGGTTTCAACCAAGAAGAAGGTATCGATTACGAAAAAACCTTCGCTCCCGTGGCTCGATTAGAAGCCATAAGGATGCTCCTTGCCTATGCTAGTAGTAATAATTTTAAACTATTTCAAATGGATGTCAAAAGTACTTTCTTGAATGGTTTTATTTCCGAAGAAGTATATGTCGAACAACCTCCCGGATTTGAAAATTCTCTTCTTCCTAATCATGTATTCAAATTGACTAAAGCTCTCTATGGCTTGAAACAAGCTCCTAGAGCTTGGTATGAAAGGCTTAGTTCCTTTCTTATTTTAAATAATTTTACCAAAGGCAAGGTTGATACTACATTGTTTATTAAACATTTTGAAAATAATTTTCTTATTGTGCAAATTTATGTTGACGATATTATTTTTGGCTCTTCGGATGAATCACTATGTGAATCATTTGCCAAATGTATGAGTCATGAATTTGAAATGAGTTTAATGGGTGAATTAACTTTCTTTTTAGGATTACAAATCAAACAACTTAGTGATGGTATATTTCTTAACCAATCCAAATATACATTAGAATTGTTAAAACGATTTAACATGGATAATTCAAAACCAATAAACACCCCTATGAGTACTGCGACTAAGTTAGATATGGATGAAAATAGTGAAAATTTCGATCAAAAAACATATAGGGGAATGATAGGTAGTCTACTCTACCTCACCGCGACTAGACCAGATATTATGTTTAGTGTAGGACTTTACGCTAGGTTTCAATCTAATCCTAAATTATCTCATCTAAAGAGTGTTAAAAGAATATTTAGGTATCTTAAAGGAACTCCAAATTTAGGATTGTGGTATCCAAAATCTGAAAAATTCGATCTAATAGCTTATGCAGATGCCGATTTTGGCGGATGCAGGATAGATAGAAAAAGTACATCCGGAACATGCCAATTTTTAGGACATGCACTTGTTTCTTGGACTTCCAAGAAACAAAATTCAGTTGCACTATCCACGGCGGTAGCCGAATACATTGCTGCAAGTGCATGTTGTGCACAAGTCATTTGGATGAAAAATACATTAGAAGACTATGGAATTCACTTTAAAAACATTCCCATAAAATGTGATAATACTAGTGCTATATGTCTTACTAAAAATCCAATTCAGCACTCTAGAACTAAGCACATTGACGTTAGGCATCATTTCATACGCGATCATGTCCTTAACAATGATGTTGTTCTAGAATTCATTGACACAAAGCATCAATTAGCAGATATATTTACAAAAGCTTTGAACGAAGATCAATTTGAATTCATTAGAAGGGAATTAGGCATGCTAAATTGTCCCTTAAATGAACTTCACAAAAAGGACTCGTTCTTTTCCCTTCGTTTGTGAATTTGAATTCTTCCTTCTTCTTCAATTCAAAATGATCCATTAAAGTATAAATTATGATCTTGAGGGAAGAAGCTAAACAAAAGGAAGGAAGAAAATTTTTTTTTCTTTCCTCCGCGTGATGCCAACGGTGGCACCGCCAGATCCGGCGGTTGCACCGACTGGCGCTCGGGCGCCAGGCGGTGACACCGACCAGTTTGGCGGTGACACTGACCGAGTCACCCTTTTAACCCGAGGGGTTAGGGCCGGCGGTGACACCGCCCCCAACCCGAAGAAAAACCTCTCAAAAACCCTCTCCCATTCCCTCTAACCCTCATTCTAACTCTTAGAAACATTGGAGAAGGATTCTTGGTGGTCCAAGCTTTCCATCTCTCAACATAATCTCCACAAGGTAACACTTGAAATCCCTCTTTTCTTTTCTCTTTTTCTTGCTTATTTTTCATAGTTTCATCATCATGTTGTCTAGAAAATGGCTCCTAAGAGATTAAAAGGAATAAGGATTGAAGGAGATTCATATAACCATGACCTTTTTAGATCAAAAGAGGTAGCCCTTAGCTTTCCAAAATTTGAAACACGATGTGTCCATAAGGGAAAATACGTTGATTTGGATGAACTAGAGGACTTAGAACCCATTAGGTGGTTTGCACACCTAGAAGCTCTACCTCTACTACAAATAGATGAACCAATCTATCCACGGTTAGTGAGGTTGTTCTATGCCAACCTATATGAAGACAATGATAGCCTAAGCACTTACATTCTAGGAACACCCATTAGAATATTTGACAGCACCATTTGTGAGCTAATTGGCATAACTGAAAAAGATAGGGGATGCTATTTTAAAGGTAAATGGGACGTCAAAAAAATAGGAGCAACCTATTCCGAAGCCGTGAAAACAATTTTTGCAAATCCAAACCTTGACTTCCTACCCAAGAGTTATGAACACTTACTGCCTTTCAACTCTAAAATTCTTCATCATATTATCACAAGCATCCTATTCCCCAAACAATTTCATCTTGACGAAATAAGTCAAATAGAGATAGGAACCATGTATTGGATTATGACCGGTCAGCATAATTGTTTTGGGTACTTGATTCGCTAACACATGCAGGAAATTATGACTAAAGATACTATATTGCCATATGGGAGGTTAATCACTAGAATTCTTCATGCCTATGACATTTGCATTCCACCCGATGAAGAATCTATTCAAAATGATCGATATAACATAATAAATAAAAACCTGCTAAAAAAACTTAGGTGCACTTTTAGCAATGGCATATGGGTTAGGCAGCCTAGAAGGACGGATCCAATTCCTACACCAATAGAACAACCCGAAACACCAATTCTTATGGGAAATGAATCTCCTCCTCCTAGTATCTTTGGAGCAGCACCTTCAGCTCCTGTTTCCTCCTCTGAAGATATCATTATGGCGGAGCTATCTCAGATCAAATCACAGCAAGAACAAATTCAGAATCAACAAGTTGAAAATTTGAAGACACTACGACAGATGAATGAAAAAATAGATATCATGTATCAGCACTGTGGATTATCTCCTAAGGATTAAATTGATGTATCTTTTTATTCTGTTCTGTTTGCTTTTAAAAACAAGTTCATGTTTGTCATCGATTGTACGATAACTGATCTTTCCTTTAGATAACTACTGTCTTAATCTGCATAGATGATGATGTCTTTTGGATAAACTATTTCTGGCAAATTTGAATGATGAACTTTGATAAATGCTAAACCTTTTTCTATGATCATCAATTAGCTGGCTTGTCTCTTTTTGTTGATGACAAAGAGGGAGAAGTGATGACTTACACCAGAACGATAGCATGACTAATATGAATTACAAAAACTTGTGTGATATGAATGTCTTATATGACTTGCAAATCCTTGAAAATATCACAAGATTGATATCATGAAATTTATATTGAAAATCTTTATCCTCTGTCGTAGCAAAATTCGTCCCTTATCATTTAACTTATGATTTTCATCGAAGTTTCGTACTTACTATTGTTTAATGAGGATAACGATAAGTTCTATGATTAGAAGTTATCGGGTTATGCTTGAATCTAATGGGATGGAATTCAAGTGTTTTTTTTATCTTCTCATAATATGGCATATAGATAGGGGGAGTTATGTTTAACTCCGTCATCAATTGATTGTCATCATCAAAAAGGGGGAGATTGTTGAATCTCGGATTTTGATGATATAATCAATTGGTGGGTTAATTGATCTAATCCATATTATTGAGTTAAGTGTGCAGGATTAACTACGATAACCAGAAAACATAAAGCAAGGATACCGGAGTCGAGCTCGATGGCCGTTTAAGAAACCAAAGAATCATCGGAGATGCTGCCGGAACCATCCGAGAAGAAATCGGGAACATGTCGGAAGTTCGCCGAAGAAATCGTCGGAGGCTCGCGGAGATCACCAAGAAGGCTCGGCTACTCGTTAAAGTCATCACAAAGATTGGGAGCTTGCAGGGAGTCCGTTGGAAGAAGTTCGTCAGAAAGCTCACCGGAACAAGACTCGATGTTCGCAGTTAAAAAACTTGCTTAGGATGTTTTTTTTTTGTGTTATGTAGTTCACCTGTAATTAGGATTAGGATTAAGAGATAATCCTATATCCTGGTTAGGGGTCAACTGGGCCCAAAGTCAGATTTGGTTTGGGCTAAAATTAAGCCAAACAAATGAATTGGAGAGCCAGGCGGTGGCACCGCCTAGCTGGGCGGTGAAACCGCCCAGCACCCGAGTGCTGGGCGGTGACACCTCCTTGGCTGGGCGGTTGCACCGTCCAGCACCTGAGCGCTGGGCGATGGCACCGCCTGGCTGGGTGGTGGCACCTCCAGCACCGAGAACCCTAAGAGAATTCAAATTTTGAAGCCCAAAATTTGAATCCTCTTGAGGCCTATAAATACCCCTCAAATCTCAGCTGAGGTTACAACTTTTGAGAAGCATTTTGATTGAGAGAAAAGTCTTAGAAAGTCTTAGCAAGTCTTGTTTTCAATTTGCTAGAGAGTTCTCCTCCTTCTTTCTTATTGAAAATTTGTAAGAGGTTGAGCTGCTTGTAAAAGGTTGTAAGAGGGGTGTTTACCCTTCCATTTCAAGAGACTTGCTAGTGGAAGGTGGGAGCCTCATCGAAGAGGGGCCTCGCAAGTGGAGTAGGTCATTTGACCGAACCACTCTAAAAATCGGCGTAATCTCTGGTTTGCTCTTTATTATTGTCATTTACATTACTGCAAATCTTCTTACTGCTTTAGTTCCTTATTACTCTTGCTGCGCAACTTCAAGAATACGCCTTCAAGTTAAATTTCTCAAGTTTCGTTCTTAACGTACGAAAGATTTTGTTAAAATCGAAGTTTTAATCCGCTGCACTAATTCACCCCCCCTCTTAGTGCCGCTCCGATCCTAACAAGTGGTATCAGAGCAAGGTTATCTCTCATATTTGGTTTAATACCCAAGAGAGATGGCTTACTCCGGCATGCAAGAGGGCCATTCTATTACACGGCCACCTTTGTTTAATGGGTCGGATTACACATATTGGAAGACTCGCATGAGAATCTTCCTCATTTCTATGGACTTTGAGCTTTGGTCTATTGTCGAGAATGGATTTCAAAAATCTTCTCTTCCGATGAGCGAATGGGATGAATCGGAGAAGAAGGTTTTTGCTTTAAATGCAAAGGCTATGAATGCCTTGTTTTGTGCACTAGACAAAAATGAATTTAATCGTGTTTAAATGTGTGATTCGGCTTTTGATATTTGAAGAACTCTTGAGGTCACTCATGAAGGCACTAGCCGAGTGAAAGAGTCCAAAATCAACATCCTTGTGCACTCTTACGAACTTTTCCGAATGAAACCAAGTGAGAAAGAAAAAGAAGAAATGTCCAGAGTGCCTTACTCATCTGCAGTAGGTAGTTTGATGTATGCTATGGTTTGTACTAGGCCAGATATAGCTCATGCAGTTGGAGTTGTTAGCCGATTTCTCTCTAATCTTGGAAAGGAACATTGGGCAGTAGTGAAATGGATATTAAGATATCTAAGAGGTACTTCCAGGTTGTGTTTATGTTTTGGCAGTGATGAACCTGTGTTAGAAGGCTACACAGATGCAGACATAGCAGGTGATACTGATTCCAAGAAGTCCACTTCGGGATTCTTGATGACATTTGCAGGAGGAGCAGTCTCTTGGCAGTCTAAGTTACAGAAGTGTGTTGCTCTATCAACCATAGAAGCAGAATACATAGTAGTTACTGAAGCCTATAAGGAAACTTTATGGATGAAAAAGTTTCTACAGGAATTGGGCTTGAAACAGGAAGTATATACTATTTACTGTGATAGTCAGAGCGCTATTCACCTCTCCAAGAATTCAACATACCATTCTAGATCCAAGCATATTGATGTGAGATATCATTGGATTCGTGATGTGCTTGAGATGAAAGAATTACAATTGGAAAAAATGCATACTAATGAGAATGGATCAGATATGTTGACAAAGTCTTTGCTTAAGGAGAAGCTTGAAGCATGTAGGCGAAGAGCGGGCTTGGTACAGCCCGCCATATGAGTTGGAGGGGAAGAATTGTTGGGTCCAGCCTATATGTGGGCTTGGATATATTGGGCAGTTTGAGCCCAAATGAAAGAAATTAAAAAGAGGAGAGAGAAGGTGTGAAAAATAGCAGAAAGCATGTAGTGTGCGGCGACGTGCAGAGAAAAGAGGAGAGAGAAATAGAGAGAGAAAGTAAGGTTTTTGAGTTTTCTATTTAACGATCGGTGGCCAAATGTTATCAGTTTTGGCCCAAATTTTATGTGGAGAATCCTTGCAGCAAACTCTACAATCCTAACGGTGTTGATCTGTAGTTTACCCTCTCTAAGGTACTTTCCTGTGATATCTATTTTGTGAGACCTAGAATTCTCTTTTGAGGAGATCCATCCTATATGATGAAGATATGCTATTATTGAGCCAAGATCTATGATCTTAATGTTATTCTGATCCTCTAGTTATTCTAGAGAAGACCTACTGTAAACCTGTTATCATTATTATGGATAGTGAAAGTTTGAGGTGGACTGTGGTCCTGTGGTTTTTCCCACATTGGATTTTCCACGTTAAAAAGATTTTGTCTCACTGTGTGATTGATTTTTGCTCTATTGTTTATGCTGTGCTGGTTGATATTTTCATTTGGATATCAAGTTGGTATTTTGATGAGGAACCTATTTTAATACACAAAGAGGGAAAGAATTATTCTGCTTTAACAGGTTTCTTCCCAACACATACTTCTCCTCCTTTGTCATCAACAAAAAGGAGAAGACCAACTATTCATGTGTTTGGAATTATAAGTTTAACTCATTGCATGAAAAACATAATATCAAGTTTTATCATCATGCAATTTGAAGCTAGAAAATTTAACAAGTGTTACATCATGCTTAGAACATTCATGCTATCAAGTTGTCGATATGCAAGTTTTACAACATACAAGCTAGCAAATTTAAAGATGTGTAAGTTGGCATATTTGCTTTTCTTTACGATGTACAAGATAGCATATTTTTGCATCTTCTTGAGATTTCAAGCTAGCAATTCTTGGTGATGTTCAAGCTAGCAATTTCTTCTTTTTTGAGAAGTGCGATTATTTTTGCTTCCTTTGCAAAAATGCAAGCTAACAAAATGTTACATTATTTTACAACATGGAAGCTAACAATTTGAAATGTTCAAGAAAGCAACACTTGCTTCGTGAAATATGCAAGTTTTACAACATACAAGCTAGCAAATTTAAAGATATACAAGTTGGCATATTTGCTTTTTTTGCGATGTGCAAGATAGCATATTTTTGCATCTTCTAGCAATTCTTGGAGATGTTCAAGATAGCAATTTCTTCTCTTTTGAGAAGTGTAATTTTTGCTTTCTTCTTGAATTGTGCGAGCTAGCAAATTTGCTTTCTAGCACATTTTGCTCCCCTTTTGTCATTGTAAAAAAAAAGGGAAGACCCTTTACATCAATTTTTAAATTATGACAAATGTAAATAGCAATGATGAAAATTCAAGTCATGAATTTCAAAACAATTATTTTATCATGAATATTTCATCATTGCATGCATTATTATCATAAGTTAAAGTATTACATGCATAACACCAAATCATCATGTATATAAATATAAAATCATCATTGCATGCATAATTCCAAATCATCATTCATATTATTTCAATAATTATTTCAATCATCACTATAACTCATCATGCACAAAATATAAAATCATCTAATATGATACAAACATTTATTTTCAAAATATTCATCATTATTTTCATGTATGATAATAAATATTCATGATACCAAACACTAAATCAACATTTTTAAGTGTTTATCACTTCATGATTATTGGTACCAAACATTCATCATTAAATCAACATTTTGATCATTTATTTTCTCTTTAGCAATTGACAAAAAGAAATATAGGAAAAAGAATGATATAATATCTTGGTTCATGCATAAGAAATCTCTAGATATAAATCTCGAAAAATCAAGATAAAGCTCATTCAAATTCAAATCGTCAAATCAAAATCATTTTCAAGAGATTCATAAAAAGGACATAAATAGATTCATTAATCTTTCATTTTTAGAAAAATGGTAAGAAGAAACATAGGAGTTCAAAAATAAGATCTTGATTCATAGAGAAATCTCATGTATCAAATATCGAGAAATCAAGATAGTGATTCATAAAAATGATACAAATAGATTCATTAATCTCCCTTTTTGAAAAATCGATAAAGTAGGAAAAAATAAATTCTTCAAGGAGAAACCTTTCCTCTTTTTAGTTGTTTCAATTTATTTGATTCAATTCAAAGAAGCATACCTTTTTCATTTATTCTAAATAAAAACAAGCATCATCGTTTAAAACTGAAACTTTCAATACACTATAAATCATCAAGCATAATCATTACTTCAAATCCTCATGCATAATATAAAATCATCAAGCAAGATACAAAGTCATTTAACATGTTCTTTATATCATTATATCTTTAAAACATCAAGCATTATTGCATTAAACATAGAGCATTTTTATTTAAAATAAAAAGCAATACAGAAATCATCAAGATGCGCATTATTACTTTAGTACATCATTAAAGCCTCAAGCATGATTTCATAAGGCTTAGATCATTTTGTTTATCATAAACATGTAATTTTCATGATTATTTTTAAAATTTCTAATTTTTTGCATTTTCATTATTAAACATGTAATTTTCAAGAAAAATAATTATTCTAAAAAATAAATAAATAAATACATCATGAAAAGCATCAAATAATTTTGAAATAAATTAGGAGGATTTCAATTACCTCATCGTTGAAAGCGGTTAAGGTATAGTTTGCCACCTCGCCTTTGTTGATTTTCTCCTCGTCTTTAGAGGAGCTCGATTCATCTTAATTTATGTTCTTCTTCTTACGTTCAAAGCAAGTAGTTACGTTTATTTTATTCTTTAATTTTTGTTTCATGAACTTTTTAAATTTACTAGTGAGGAGTTCATGTTCACCATCACTTGAGCTTATGCTCGAGTGGTCTTCAAATGTTTTAAGTACCAAATCTTTCTTGTTCTTTAGAAGATGGTTTTGTTCATCATGTTCATCATATGCATTGTGCATCATTTCATATGTCATCAATGAACTGATAAGTTTTTCAAGTGAAAAAATATTTAAATCTTTTATTTCTTGTATTGTCGTTACTTTCGATTTCTAAGTTTTAGAAAGTGATCTTAAGATCTTATTAACGAGTTCAAAATTCAAAAAGCTTTTAACAAGTGCTTTTAGACTATTGACGACATCTGTAAAACGGGTGTACATGTCTCCAATAGTCTCTCTTGGTTCCATACAAAACATCTCAAAATCGTGCATCAAAAAATTTACTTTAGAACCTTTTACACTACTTGTGCCTTCGTGTGTGATTTCGAGAATATGCCAAATATCGAAGGTCATTTCATACAAAGAAACCCGATTAAACTCTGTTTTATCTAAGGCGCAAAATAGAGCATTCATAGCTCTAGCATTTAAAAAAAAGTCTTCTTTTCCAAATCATTCCAATCTTTCATTGGAAGAGAAGACATTTTAAAACCAAATTCGACTATGTGCCATAAATCGAGATTCAATGAAAGCAAGAAAACTCTCATTCAAGTTTTCTAATAAGTGTAGTCCGTCCCATTGAAAAAGGGAGGACAAATGAGAGAGTGACCCTCTTGAAAGCCGAAATGAGCCATTTCTCTTGGGTGTTAAACCAAATGAGAAATCATGAGGCTCTGATACCAATTGTTAGGATCGGGGTTGTGGTCGGCACTAAGAGGGAGGGGGGGTGAATTAGTGCAATGGTAAAAATCACGTCTTCAAAAACTTTGTTGCGATAAAACCGTTTCCGACGAAAAATCGATTTTGGAAACTTAACTTGAAAGCATACGTAATGAATTGATGGCAGTAAGCACTTAAAGAGGTTTGCAGGAAGGTAATAGCAACAATAAAATGCAAACCAGAGAATATGGTAGTTTTAGAGTGGTTCGGTCAACGTGACCTACATCCACTTTCGGCTTCCTTCTCTGACGAGGTCACCAACATCTACTAGAGGCCTTCATTCAATAGACGAAGGCCAGTCACCTTTTACACCCCACTTCTCCTTTTCACGAGTTTAGGAGATAACCCTTACAAGCACTCACTCTCCTCTTTAAACAGAATTCTAACACTTAGATTAGAGGAGGATTCTCATAAGAGATTTCTACAGTGATTCTTTACTTTTAAACTCTCTATGCTTATGTGCTTTAACCAAGGATGAGAGGGGTATTTATAGGCTTCAAGTTGATTCAAACTTGGAGCCTAAAACTTTTCCATCCCGGGTTCCCTAGGCACGGGCGGTACCACCGCCCAGTGTCAGTCGACATTGACATTATTAGTCGACACTGACACTGTCCTGGGTAGGATCACTGCCCAGGTCTGGCAGTACCACTGCCTGGGGGGGGCAGTGCTGGGCGGTACCACCGCTTGACATAATCTCGAAGACTGTGCCATGACAGTGAGACTTCTTGGGGCACTGTTTGGGCCTCTTATTGGGTCCAACACAGTTCTTACATAGGTCTAGCTGGCCCCTAATTGGGTTGGCCCAAATCCAAGCCCAATTATATGCTAACTACGAAATCCCAAGACATTTGCTAAGCTAAACAAGTCCCTATGTCTATTCTTTTGGCGAGCTTCCGACGAACATCCGACGATCTCTTGGCAATGTTCCGGCAGACTCCCAGCAAGCTCTTGGACTTCACGATGATCTTCTTGATGAGTTCTGATGAGCTTCTTTGGCAAGCTCTGAGACTTCTCGGCGACAGAACTTCCGATGAACGTTCGGACTTCCTACGAACTCTCGAACTTCCAACGTGATCTCGATCTTGACTCCGGGACTTCATTTTGCTTCATGCCTTGCTATCGTAGTTAATCCTGCACATGTAAAAACATACTTTGATCTAGGACTAAGCATTAATCTTCTTGTATGGCATGTCATTGGTGTCTCGACGCTTCGTCCGATTCTTTGGTGCATCATCCTCTCTTGCTGCCTATTGCCCAATCAGCCAGTTAACTCCACAACTTTGATATCCTTATATTACGCTCTTCTTGGCCCGATGCCCGAATCCATGGTTCGAAGACTTATGTCGATACATCGACCGATCCACCGGCTCGACGTTCAATCTTTTGACATGTTTTCTCCCAGCATAATATGATTCTTCCTACTTTAATTGTCTCATCCTGATCGAAGCATCCTATGTCACTTAAAACGCAGATTAAAACATAAACACATATCAATTAGTTTCATCATCAAAATACGAGATTCAACAAAAGAGTGGAGCACTTATATAGGATATACTTGGCATCTCAAGTCTAAGGACTAGATACACCACTGGAACTACGGAATCGTTGTCTGACAATAAGGCATCATCAACCATTCAACATTCCATAAACGGATCAATTAGTGAACTCATTCTCCAAGAGCACCTATATTATATCCTTAGTGTCCCCACACGAGCAACTATAAGACCAACTACATCCATCATATGAATGGGTATACAACACACTAGTCTGTCCGGTTATCTTGATGTCCCCCTCAAGTAACCTACGACCGAGATTATTTAGGATCTGTGTTTAAAGGTGAATTGGTCTCATTATCATGATCTCCTCACGATCCGATTCCCATTGCACAAATCTAAGGATATCACAATATATATATATATATATATATATATATATATATATATATATATATATATATATATATATATATATATATATATATATATATATATGTGTGTGTGTGTGTGTGTGTGCGTGCAACAAGCAATATAAAATGATAAATGCCAAAATATACTGAGCAAAAAGACTGCGTGTCAAATCACACATGTCATTACTCACGTGATTGGCTTATATGGTACATATAACTAGCACTTTCTTTCCCCTTTATGTTAACAAATTTGACATCGAAAGCCCTCCCTAAAACATCTCTTAACAGCAAGAAAATGTGCAGCATAGATTTAAAAACTATGACAAAAAATCACAGTAATCGCACAAAATAATTTCAACACGATTGAACACAACGCATGTAGTTTAAAGTCAATATTTTACATGAGCAACCTAGCTCTGATACCATTGTTGAGAAATCTAGGGTGACATCATATGTGCAGTAGAAGAACAGAAAATAAAATCCCAAAATTTTTGCAGAAAAATAAAGTTTCATCGTCATGCGAAGATTTATGCGCAAAAACCCGTAAAATCAAAAAACTATACGCATAAGAAAGATATGTTACATATGAAGATCATATATCCCTAAAACCCTATAGATCTATGAGAGAGAATGAAGGAGGTCAACTGTCCTCCTCTCTAGTGGTGATTCACATGACAAGGGCTACAAAGATACTCCACAAATCGCTGCCCAAATATCTTTCTCACGTATACCATACAATCAAGAAGGGGCTGCCCCTTCTTGCTGTCCACATGCCCTAAATAGGGGCTATAGTAAGAGGAGGAGAGGGAGAGAGGAGAATAGGAGGAGGCAACTAAAAAGAACCTGGCCTATGGCCCTTTGGTTCCCTCTTATTTATAGAGGCCCTCTATCAACTTACCCTAATGGATCATGCCATATTGGGTATTAGATCTTCATCAAACTACCCTTGCTACTTAGATTAGTGGGTCTCTACCCAATAATCTCTCATTGACTCTTATTAGATCTCATCTATATAATCCAATAATTCAATGGCTTATTAGATATCCAATAAGATATGGGCTCTAGTGGATATTTCATATATGAACCTTTACTAGTCAAAACACCTACCATATACGTATGACCCTCTAGGCTCAATATTGAGCTAGCCGTGAGTCATACCTGACAGAATTTCTTTTGGCTCAGTGAATTATTATCTCCATAATAATTCACTCAACTCATCGACTACAGACGTACTAGACAACTACACCGCAGTCCCTAGACGATACAGGGAAATCTAATTCATTGGATCTATTTGACCTCAATTGTCATATATCTATAGCCCCTCATCCATCTAATACCATAGAGATTGTATACCAGGCACGGTATTGTCAGGCCCATATAGTTACTACTCGAGTCTCCCAGAAAACATTTTCTCTCTCAATCCGAATGACCTTGGCTAGGAATTTGTCAGAGCGAGAACACATAGGATATTTCTCTCATGACATCGAGAGCAGATGATCCTCTATTGATACTCAATAGTGCTCATAAGGTTGGATACTACTCTCGAAGACCGGCTGTGCTAGATCTAAAATTTCTAAGCCTATAAGTCTGGTGTCAAAGAGTGGAGTAATTATATAGGATATCTTTGGTGTCTTAAATCTAAGGACCAAATGCACCTTTGGGACTATGGAATCACTGTCTAACAATAAGGAATCATCAATCATCCAGTATTCCGTGAGCAAATCAATTAGTGAACTCATTCTTCAATGAGTACTTGCACTATATCCCTAGTGTTCCCACATGAGTAGTTATGAGACCGACTGCCTCCATTATATAGATGGGTAAACAGTACACTAGTTTGTCTGGTTATCTCGATATTTTTCTTGAGTAACCTATGACTGGGATTATTTAAGGTCTATGTTTAAATGCGAGTCGGTCTCATTTGTTAGGATCAAAAGTGGCACTAAGAGGGGGGGGGGGGCACGGGGGTGAATTAGTGTAGCAGATAAAATAACGTCGGTTTAAAAACTTTCATACGATAAAAATTGATTTTGATGAAAAACATTTTTGGAAGCTTAATAACCTGGAAGCATATGGAAGCGTAGTGACTAATTAAAGTAGTTTACAGTATATAAATGGTAAGAATAAAATGCAAACTAGAGAGCACACCAATTTTATAGTGGTTCAGTCATCGCGACCTACATCCACTCCACCAATTCCTCTTCTGTCGAGGCCACCGGCATCCACTAACAATCTTCCTTCATAGACGAAGATCAACCTCCTTCTTACACCCCTCTTCTCCTTTTACCGGGTTTAGGAGACAACCCTTACAAGCACTCACTCCTCTCTTACAGAATTCTAACACTTAGACTAGAGGAGGATTCTCACAAGAGATTTCTACAGAGTTTTTCTACTTTTAAACTCTCTATGCTTGTGTGCTTTAACCAGGGATGAGAGGGGTATTTATAGGCTTCAAGTTGATTCAAACTTGGAGCCTAAAACTTTTTCATCCCGGGTTCCCCGGACACGGGCGGTACCACCGCCTACGTTGGGTAGTATCACCACTCGCCTAGGGGGCAGTGTTGGGCGGTACCACCACTCGATTGGCAGTACCACCGCTTGGCACCCTACTAGAGGTAGTACAACCGCCCAAACTAGTGGTACCACCGCCTGATACAATCTCGAAGACTATGACATGATAGTGAAACTTCTTGGGGCACTATTTGGGCCTCTTATTGGGCCCAAGACAATCCTTACCTGGGCCTAGCTGGCCCCTAATTGGGTTGGCCCAAATCCAAACCCAATTACATGCTAACTATAAAATCTAAGACATAATCTAAGCTAAACAAGTCCGTAAATCTATTCTTCCAGCGAGCTTCCGGTGATCTTCTAGCAAACTTCCGATGATCTCTCGGTAATGTTCCAGCGGACTCCCAGTAAGCTCCTGGACTTCATGACGATCTTCTTGGAGAGTTCCGATGAGCTTCTCTAGCAAGCTCCGAGACTTCTCGATTGGTTCTGCCAGAGCTTCCGATGAACGTCCGGACTTCTAACGAACTCTCGAACTCCCAATGAAATCGTGTTCTTGACTCCGGGACTTCATTTTGCTTTATGCCTTGCTGTCGTAGTTAATCCTGCACATGTAAAAACACACTTCGATCTAGATAATTAATACTACGCATTAATCAAGTTGTCCGGCATGTCTTTGGTCCCTTGACACTTCGTTTGATTCTTTGGTGCATCGTCCTCTCTTGCGGCCTTTTGCCCAATCGGCCAGTTGACTTCACAACTCCGATATCCTTGGCGCAATATCCGCTCTTCTTGGTCCGATGCCCGAATCCATGGCATGAAGCCTTCTATCAATACGTCGACCGTTCCTCCGGCCCGACGTTCAATCTTCTGACATGTTTTCCTCCGGCATAATATGATTTTTCCTACTTTAATTGCCTCATCCTGATCAAAGCATCCTACGTCACTCAAAACGTAGATTAAAACATAAACACATATTGATTGGTTTCATCATCAAAATCTGAGATTCAAAAATCTCTCCCTTTTTTATGATGACAACCGATCGACGGAGTTAACCAAACTCCCCCCATCAATATGGCATATTGATATAAACTCTTAGATTCAAAAATCCAAATAACATGTCATGATCAAATCATGCATGACATCAACATACTTCTCCCCCTTTGTCATCAACAAAAATGAGAAGTTCCAACTATCAAGGGTTTGAGATATCTAAGTTCAATACATTACATGAAAAACATAATATCCATTTTTATCATCATGCAAGCTAGCAAAAATTTTGAGTTTTGCAAGTTCATAAATTTTGCTTGATGTATAAGTTTAGCATTTTTTATTCTTGAGATAGGCAAGATAACACTTCTTTGTAGTGTACAAGATAGCAAGTTCTACATCATGCAAGCTAGCAAATTAGAGATATTAAGAAAGCAACACTTGCTTCGTGAAATATGTAGGTTTTACAACATACAAGCTAGTAAATTTAAAAATATGCAAGTTGACATATTTACTTTTCTTTGCGATGTGCAAAATAGCATATTTTTGCATCTTCTTGAGATTTCAAGCTAGCAATTCTTAGTGATGTTTAAGATAGCAATTTCTTCTCTTTTGAGAAGTGTAATTTTTACTTTCTTATTGAATTGTGCGAGCTAGCAAATTTGCTTTCTAACATGTTTTGCTCCCCCTTTATCATTGTCAAAAAGAAGAGAAGACCCTTTACATCAATTTTCAAATTATGATTGGTAAATAGCATAAATGAAAATTCAAGTCATAAAATTCAAAACAATTATTTTATCATGAATATTTCATCATTTCATGCATTATTATCATAAGTTAAAGTATTGCATCTATAACACCAAATCATCATGTATATAAAATATAAAATCATCATTACATGCATGATTCCAAATCATCATTCTAGAGTATTATTTCAAAAAATGATAATTATTGATTTTCACATTATTTCAAAAATCATAGTGTTGCATGCATTTTTATCTAAGGAAAAAATCATAGTGTTGCATGCATGATTCCAAAACATTTCAAGCCATACAAGCCATAAATACAAAGATATCATGTCATGAAAGATAAGACCACTTAAATATCAAAAGACATGATTCCTTTTGAAAAACCTCCTCTTAAATAATCAAAAGAAAATCTTAGGAGATTAAATAATAAAAGATATTCAAAATAAATTTTAAGTCATGAATTTTGAAAAAGATATTCTCTTTAGTAAATTGTAAAAGAAACTTAGGAGAAGAAGATTTCAATTCATGCATATAAAATCTTGACTTAAGCATAAGAAATCTCAATTTATAAATCTCAAAAAATCAAGATAAAACTCATCCATATTCAAATCGTCAAATCAAAATCATTTTCAAGAGATTCACAAAAGTGATACAAATAGATTCATTAATCTCCTTTTTGAAAAACTCGATAAAGAAATCTTTCAAGGAGAAACTTATCCTCTTTTTAATCGTTTCAATTCATGTGATTTATTTTATTTATGTATGCTCAAATTTTTTGTATGAAAACCATACATCATAGTTTAAAATTGAAAGAGCAAATATCATCATAGAAATCATCAAGATCAAATAATCATAAAAATCATCATGTATAACTTTAAAATCTTATGCATAAAATCGTCAATCATGGAATCAAAACATTTAATATTTTCATTACATCTTTATACATCATTAAGTATATAATCGTCAAGCATGATACTTACACTATTTCATATAAGCATGCCTATTTCATTTATGCCAAATCAAAACATGCATCATTTTTAAATCGAAAAAGCCACTTTTATTAACATGAAAATTGATAATCCATAAATCATAAAAATCATCATGCATCATTTCGAAAGAAAAACTCATTAAGCATGATCATTATGCATTACTTTAAATCAAACATGATTTCATTTATTTTCAAAATATTCATCATAATCGGACATACAAGCCAAAGAAATCATTAAACATAAAGCATATTCATCAATCATAGTTTTATTGAGCATCAGGTATTTTCAACCAAAATCATTTTGTTATTTGTTATAGTCATGTATTTTTCTTTTTAGGTAAATCTATCTTTTCATGCTTAGTTTTCCATACAAAAGTCATGCATCATCATTAAGTATGATATTAAACTTCTTAATATTTTCATTAAGACATCAAGCATGGTTTCAATCAAAATCGGAAATCATTAAGATACACATTATTTCTTCTTGAAAAACATTCATAGAATCATCATTAGATTTAAATCTAATGTTTTATTCCATTAACATAAAACATGTAATTTTCGTTATCATTTTCAAAATTACTAGCATGATCATAATTATTGCATTTTCATTTTTAAACATATAATTTTCAAGAAAAAATATTTTTTCTAAACTAAATAAATAAAAAAAATACATCATGAAAAGCATCATGTAATTTCGAAATAAATTAAGGGAGTTTCGATTACCTCATCGTTGAAATCCGTTAAGGCGTAATTTGCCACCTTGCCTTTCTTGATTTTCTCCTCATCTTCGGAGGAGCTCGATTCATCCCAATTTGTGTTCTTCTTCTTGCATTCATAGCAAGTAATTCAGTTCTTTTTATTTTTTAATTTTTGTTTCATTAACTTTTTAAATTTCATTTGTGGTTCAAGTTCACCATCACTTGAGCTTATGCTCGAGTGGTCTTCAATTGTTCTATGTCCCAAATCCTTCCTATTCTTTGGAAGGTGGTTCTCAAGTTCTTCGCGTGCATTGCACATCATTTCGTATGTGATCAATGAACCAATTAGTTCTTCAATCGAAAAATGGTTTAAGTTCTTTGATTCTTGTATTATTTTTATTTTCGAATCCCAATTTTTAGAAAGCGATTGTAAAATCTTGTTAATGAGTTCAAAATTCGAAAAGCATTTGCCAAGAGCTTTTAAACTATTGATAACATCCGTAAAGTGGGTGTAAATGTCAACAATAGTTTCGCTCGGCTTCATTTGAAACAATTCAAATCATACATTAAAAAAATTAACTTTAGAACCCTTAACTTTGCTAGTGCCTTCGTGTGTGATTTCAAGAGTATGCCAAATGTCGAAAGCCGTTTTGCACATAGAAACCCGATTAAACTCTTTTTTGTCTAAGGCGCAAAATAAGGCATTCATAGCCTTTGCATTTAGAGAAAACGTCTTCTTCTCCAAATCATTCCAATTATTCATTGGAAGAAAAGACATTTCAAATCTGTTTTCGACTATGTGCCATAAATCGAAATTTAATGAAAGCAAGAAAACTCTCATTCGAGTTTTCTAATAAGTGTAGTTCATCCCATTGAAAAAGGGGGGACGAATGAGAGAGTGACCCTCTTGAAAGCCGAAAAGAGCCATTTCTCTTGGGTGTTAAACCAGCTAAGAAATCACGAGGCTCTGATACCAATTGTTAGGATCAAGAGTGGCACTAAGAGGGGGGAGTGAATTAGTGCAGTAGATAAAATAACGTCAGTTAAAAAACTTTTGTACGATAAAAACTTATTTCGATGAAAACTATTTTCAGAAGCTTAATAACTTGGAAGCGTGTGGAAGTGTAGTGACTAAGTAAAGTAGTTTGCAGTATGTAAATGGCAAGAATAAAATACAAACCAGAGAGCACGCCAATTTTATAGTGGTTCGGTCGTCCTGACCTACATCCACTCCGTCGATTCCTCTTCCATCGAGGCCACCAATATCCACTAACGATCTTCCTTTATAAGTGAAGATCAACCTCCTTCTTACACCCCTCTTCTCCTTTTACCGGGTTTAGGAGACAACCCTTACAAGCACTCACTCCTCTCTTACAGAATTCTAACACTTAGACTAGAGGAGGATTCTCACAAAAGATTTCTACAGCGTTTTTCTACTTTTAAACTCTCTATGCTTGTGTGCTTTAACCAGGGATGAGAGGGGTATTTATAGGCTTCAAGTTGATTCAAACTTGGAGCCTAAAACTTTCCCATCCCAGGTTCCCCAGGCATAGGTGGTACCACCGCCCAATGTCAGTCACACTGACACTACCCTAGGCAGTACCATCGTCTGGGGGTTAGTGCTAGGTGGTACCACCACCTAGACTAGCGGTACCACTGCCTAGCACCCTGCCAGGGGTGGTACAACTGCCCAGACTGGCGGTACCACCGTCTGACACAATCTCGAAGACTGTGCCATGACAATGAGACTTCTTGAGGTACTGTTTGGGCCTCTTATTGGGCCTAACACAGTCCTTACATGGGCCTAGCTAGCCCCTAATAGGGTTGACCCAATCCAAACCCAATTACGTGCTAACTATAAAATCTAAGACATACTCTAAACTAAATAAGTCCTTAAGTCTATTCTTCTAGCGAGCTTCCGGCGATCTTCCGACAAACTTCCGATGATATCTCGACAATATTCCGGTGGACTCCCGACAAACTTCTGGACTTCACGACGATCTTCTTGGCGAGTTTCGATGAGCTTCTCGGGCAAGCTCCGAGACTTCTCGGCTGGTTTCGCCAGAACTTCCGACGAATGTCCGGACTTCTGACGAACTCTTGAACTCCCAACGAAATCGCGTTCTTGACTCCGGAACTTCATTTTACTTATGCCTTACTATCTAGTTAATCCTACACATGTAAAAATAAACTTCGATCTAGACAATTAATACTAAGTATTAATCAAGTTGTCCGGCATGTCATTGGTCCCTCGACGCTTCGTTTGATTTTTCGGTGCATCATCCTCTCTTGCGGCCTATTGCCCAATCGGCCAGTTGACTCTGCAACTCCGATATCCTTGGTGCAATATCCACTCTTCTTGGCCCAATGCTCGAATCCATGGCACGAAGCCTTCTGTCGATACGTCGACCGTTCCTCTAGCCCGACGTCCAATCTTATGATATGTTTTTCTCCGGCACAATATGATTTTTCCTATTTTAATTGTCTCATTCTGATCGAAGCATCCTGCATCACTCAAAACACAGATTAAAATATAAACACATATCGATTGGTTTCATCATCAAAATCCAAGATTCAACATCATTATCGTGATCTCATCACAATCTGATTCTCATTATACAGATTCATGTACATCATAATATATATATATATATATATATATATACAACAAGCAATATAAAGTGATAAAATATCAAATAAAATAATAAGTAAAAAGAGTGTGTGTCATGTCACACGTGTCATCACTCACGTGATTAGTTTGCAGGGCACCTATGACTAGTAATAGTGTGGGTCATTTAACAAAGAGTGTTGGCTTTTGTTGAGTATTACTACTCACAAAGTTGATTCCTTACTTTCTATGAACATAACCCTTATTGACAAGAATGATGTTTATATTTTTCTTCTTAAGTGAATCTAACTCTTCACACTTAGTGTAAGGAGTTAATCTATAATTATTATGCTTATTTTTTAATTTTTTAAATTTACTAGTGAGAGAAGTATGATCCTTTTATAACAATTTATATTTTTTACCAACTAATTTAAATTAATCAAATAAGTCATGAAATGCATTAAGTAATTCATCGTAAGATAAAAGAGATTCGTTTAAGTTACATACCTCATTGTCAAATGCCATTAATGCGTAGTTTGCCACTTCATCTTTGTTGGTTTGCTCCTCGTCTATACTAGATTTGTCCCAAGTCACCTTACATATTTTCTTTTTCTTTGGTAGCTTCTTCTTCACTTGGGGATATTCACTTTTAAAGTGTCCCGGCTTCTTGTATTCGTAACAAATGATTGTATCCTTTTTTAGCTTATTTTTGTTCTTAGTATCTTTGTTTTGTTTTGTTTCTTCTTATAAATTTTTAAAATTTTTTTTTGTTAGAAGTGCCAAGTCCTCATCATCACTTGAGCTTTTTATCAAGTGGTCTTCTTTTGTTCTAAATGTCATATCCTTCCTATTCTTTAGAAGATTATTCTCATGTTCATCATGTTTTATCATGTGTCTTGCACGTTATTTCATAGGTCATTAATGACCCTATGAGTTCTTCAAGTGGAAAACAGTTTAAGTCCTTTGCTTCTTGAATAGTAGTTACTTTTGGATCCCAATTTTTTGGAAGAGATCTTAGAATTTTATTAACAAGTTTAAGATTAAAAAAAAATTTACAAAGAGCTTTCAAACCGTTGATGATATCCGTAAAACGGGTGTATATATCTCTTATGGTTTTGCTTGGTTTCATTTGAAATAATTCAAAACTACGTATCAAAAGATTGATTTTAGACTCTTTAACTCTACTTATGTTTTCATGTGTGACTTCGAATATATGTCAAATGTCATATGTTGTTTCACATATAGAAACATGATTAAACTTATTTTTGTCTAAAGTACAAAATAAAACATTCATAGCTTTCGCATTTAAAGAAAACGATTTTTTCTCTAGATCATTCCACTCATTCATTGGTCTAAAGGATTTTTGATAGCTGTATTCGACAATGTTCCATAAATCAAAATTCATAGAAATCTGAAAAATCCTCATATGAGTTTTCCAATACTTGTAGTTCGTCCCATTGAACATATGAGGATGAGTGATAGAGTGACTCTCTAGATTGCTGGCAAAAGTCATTTAAACTCTTTTGGGTGTTAAACCAACTGAAAGTAACGTAACTCTGATACCAACTATTAGGATCGTAAATGACACTAAGAAAGGGGGCGGCATGAATGAGTGATATCGAAAACTTTTAAAGATACTGAAAAATTACATTCGATGAAAACTAATATCGAAAGTGAGCTTGACTTAGAGTAAGTGTAAAGTAGAGTGAGCAATAAAATCAGTAAGCAATAAAGGTAAACAGCAAAGGAAAAGAGCACATCAGATTTATAGTGGTTTGATCATCACGACCTACGTCCACTCTCGATTCCTCTTCCGTCGAGGCTACCAACATTCACTAACGATCTTCTTTTAATGGACAAAGACTAACTATCCTCTTATAATTCTTTCTCCTTTTTATAGGTTTAGGAGAGAACCTTTACAAGTCTTACATCTCCCTTAGACAAAATTCTAAGCTTTTAAAGAAAAGGGGGGCAACTCTCAAAAGATTATAATAGAGTTTCTCACTTATAGTCGTAGGTTTTTGTTCACTTTTTTATGCTTTTTCAAGCAATAAAGAGTAAGATATTTATAGGCCCCAATTTGCTTCAAAAATGGGGTCAAAAAATGTCTCATCCCGAGTTTTTGAGGTATTAGCGGTACCACTGCCAGTATTGGGCGGTACCACCACATGCTCCCCTGACAACTAGCAATATTACCACTTGATAGAGCTTGGGAGACCAAGCTCTAGTAGTACCATCACCTGCCTAGGTGGTCCACCATATAATAGCATTAACTGTTGGCGGGTCTAGGTGGTACTATCGCCAAACAACCTAGAAAAAGTGTACTTCACTTTTTCAACTCATAGATGGTTTCATCGCCTGACCTAACTTTGGGTTACTGAGTGAGCCAATAAGCCTATCTTAACCTTAGATTAGGCTCAATGGACTCCTAATTGAGTTAATAGGGTTTCACCCAAAACTAACTTAATTTATGACCTAACTACGATAATTAAGACCTAAACAATTATAAGAAAAGAAAACTAGGTTGTCCGACATGTCGTTGGTTCATCCGAACTCCCAGTAAATTTCTGATACATCGTTCGAACCTTCGGCATATTGCCTAATCCTTCAACATGTTGACTCTCACAATACTTGATTTTAATGCAATATCTGATTCTCCGGCCCGATGTCCGATTTTTAATTTTGGTTTAATATTTGATTGATTTTTCTTGTTTTAATCATTTTACTTTTTCTAATCGAAGTTAGTTGTTAGATTCAATACGACTAAGTGGATAAGGAGGAAGAGAAAAAGAAGAAGAAGAAAGACAAATCAGAACAAATCAAAACAGGGAATCAGTACCAAGTGGCGCAACTCTCCCAGTCAGCTTACTGTCAAGTAACCCAATAAGAAAAGTTTACCAGGCAATAAGCTCAATTTTGGATCGAAGCGGATGAAGTTACCAAGTCCACTTGTTGGTCAACCATCAGACCAGTAAGACTTCGTCCATACTTACTAGTATGGTTGAGATATTAGTCCTTGGTATCTTCTTTTAGTTTTTTCTCATGTTTGTCATTGTTTAGCTTTGTGCATGTTTTACACTATAATGGACATAGATTTTTGGGTCTCCAACTCCGGTTAAAATCATTAGGTTGCAAGCAAGTTTGTGGCTATGGTAATGAAATTATTGCAAGGCTGAACTTGGGGCAACCAGCTTGATCTAGAATATCTCCTTTTATAACTTTCATTGGACAAACTAAAACTGTGTCTATATATCAATGTATAACAAAAAATTGTTCTATTTTAAACAGCTTTTAGTCACGGCTACCATTTGTGACACTAAACTACACTTTTCTGTGTTGACTTGTATCTCCCACTAAGGCACATTTCCGTCAAGAATTTCGTGAGGTTTTCCCATATTACAACAGAGAATATCTTCCTTGCATTTTATATATGCTTTATAGGATTTAAATTTCATCTGAACTAGTATGTCGTGGGAGGTGGCTGAACCAGCATGTGATCCAAGACTTTTCGCACTATTCGGTTTGTTTTTTTTTTGTTTTGAACTTGACAGTTGGAGCATTGTCTTTTGATTATATATATATATATATATATATATATATATATATATATATATATATATATATATATATATATATATATATATATATATATATATATCATTCTCATTTATTCTCTGTACTGCAAATTATGCTCTCACTCTCTCCCCTTTGCTGCCATGCACTGTTTGCTTCCATTGCCTGCTTGTCGCCACCGCTGCCGCAAGTCACTGCAGCCAGCTGCTCGCTATCCAGCACTCCTTTTTCATCCTCCTGTTAGGACTCCTCTCCTCCTCCACCCTTGTCGGTGCCGACTGATATACTGGCTTACATGTGTTGTTTTGCTGGTACCTGGCTTACAAGGCTTACATGTGTTATTATGCTGGTACATACCGGTCCTGTACCAATTTGGCTAGGGACTGGGATGGTCCAATAACTGGATTTTTGAACCATGATATTTTATATTTATTAATGTATAACTTCTACATATATATGTATGCTTATATTATGATGTTTTATAGAATAATGAATGCACATTTCAGTACATACATGTATTCTTTACAAATTCTTTGGATAACAAACCCTGCTTATGTCAATTGAACCACCACCAGTTATTATTATCAATAATGAATTGTTAACGTCTGATTCACACAGTGAAGTAGTAATAATAATGTATGCACCATCACAGACGGCATGAACCAAAGCCTTCCCATGCCAGTACAGTGACAATGAGAGATCAGTACAAATACATCTACTTGTTTATTTTACCATCCCATCAAGCATTACAGTTTACTACACTACAAAATCAAGATTACATGGGTTAGAAGTTTATTACCAGTTATACCAGAGAATAGCAAACTAACATAGATAGATTGGTGTCCACCTTCATGCCTTGCGAAGCCATAGGCTGGCAACATGGACTTTTTCCCACCATTATAATCCAGAAAAGAAACATCAATTATTTTATTATTATTTCTGCAAACTTCAATCCTAACAGGAACGACTGAAAATGTGTCATATTAAACAAAAAAATTCAAGAGAATTAAGAGCAAAGCAAAGTCTGGTAGATTAAAAGACTTGTGCAGGTAAGTTTCATTTGTCCCGAAACCCGACCTGAATATGACCTCTTTATATGTCCAGGCCATGGGTCAACAACAGTACAACCACAATTTGATTCATGATAGATAGATACATTACTGTCAGTGAAGGGCGGACTGCAAATTGGCAGTAACGATAAATAAGGTGGAAAAATATATCTGGAATCCAAAAAACAAATTATTCTGGTCGATTTCAAACTATTTGACCCATGAGAAGTAGCCAACCAGGTGTTTCAAGTATCACACAATTCACGATTTTAATTAATTGCAACAAATTTTTTCAAAGGCAAGTTTTAGTATCACCCAAATTGTATGGTTTCTCTAGCAGCAGATCATGACCAAACAAATTTGATCCAACTAGGTCTTGAAACAACAGTTTTATCAAAATAGGTGCTTTCTAAATGAGGAGTTGAAAGAGAGCATTACACCTTTTAACACGAAAGTCAGATATATCAATGACATGATTGCACTTAAAACCCCATTGCATGAAACAAAAATGCAATTTAGAGTGAACTTGAGGAATCTCATTGGTGTACATGTAGCAAATAATGATAGAAGAATTCTTTTTCACCTTCATTGTAGAATCTATTACCATTCTATTTGTCTAGAGCCAGATATCTATAATAACAGATAATTGCAATCGTAAAACAATACTGTTTTAGGTCCCACTATTGAGTATTGTCATGATCATGGATACAGTTGTAGATATGTAGGAATATCATACTGAATAAAGGTCCATATTATATATGCTATTTTAATTAAATTCTTCTTGAACATCAAGGATTTTAGTCATATACGAAGAATAATTGGGTAAAGGGACTGCTGATTAGACAAACATATTTCCATGGACCTATGTTTCTATATCTCAGAAGTTTTAGATACTGAGATTATCAAATTTCATCTGAGTTAGATACCTTGTTCTGGTTCATGTCAGTCATTGGTTTAGATATATAATTTACCAAAGAGAGGACCTTGGATGTGAATAACAAAAGTTTCCTTGGGGTCTCCTATAAATAGAAGGCAAAGGATCATCAATTATTGAATTATAAATTACGATACAACAGATGCCTATGCAATTGCGATAATGCCTTTCACAACTACATTGTGCATAAAAGCTGATGCTTATATATCCAATTATTCAAGTATATTGTCATCTGAAGTTTATACTCATGCTGATGCCAATGAAGTAAATTAGAAAAATCTTGACACTGGAGAGAGTACTTGCATGTTATTGCTGTCGATGTAACAATTAAGGAAGATATAGAGCTGTTACAAGTAATTAAACTGGCCAGAGAAATGACTGAAGAAGATTCAAAGCAGTTATTATGTCTTACCAGACAACCTTTTCTACTCCCCTGGGTGCTTTATGATCGTCCGTACTACCACCATCCTTGCTTTACTGGTATCCCTGCTGCACCGATCAACTTGCACTCCCAAGTCCTCAATGTTCTTCATAAACACTTCCAGATTCTTCTTAATCTCCTCGATTGCAAACTTCACTGCCTCCTCATCCCTAAAGGCAAAATCTGCATTTTCAAGCAGGGAATTGAAATGAATTTCCAACTTATCAACAAGCACCCTTATGGTATCCAAATCTTTTAGAGCAATGAAGGTCCCAAATTGCATCGAGGTAAGAAGCTCCGTCTCTCTTCCAAAAGCATTCTGGCAGTTCTTTAACAGTGAGTTGACCCACTTTCCCATTGAACCAATGGGAATTGCAGTGGCAGCAGCCAAGGCAGCAGCAACAGGAGGTGCCGCTATAGAAGCTGCAACAACAGAGCATATGATGACAGCCACGAGAGCAGCCACAAAAGTTATATTTGACACTCTCCTCCATGTGTTGATGGATTTCATCTTGTCGTCAAGCTTCTTCTTTCTTAATAGCAGTTTCTTAAGCATCAACTTCTGATGCTCATAAACAGATTTCAACACCCGAGCAAACTCTTCGGTGAATGGACTACCAGCAGCCTTAAAATGTCTCAATTTCTCTAAAGTCATTGTATACCTCGTCTTGCCATCTTCTTCGGTCACCACCTCATTCTTCTCCTTGTCCTCCTCCTCAAAGCGTTGGATAGCAAATTGGATGATCAAATGGCTATCGCGAGCTTTCTTGAGGCATTTCTCGAGTTCAGTACAGTAGTCGAGGGTTTGGATGCTGCACTCAAAGTAGTCGTCGACGAGGCTGAGGAGTTCGGGACTCTTCCAGATATCCTTCCTGCACTCCAGGATAGCATTCACCACTTCTTTGTTCGTCTCGAGAAGGCAGCCGGTCACCTCCCTAAGAGTGTCGAAGGAGAGGCAGCGGAGCTCGACACCAAGGGCGAGAGTGGAGATGGCGTGGCTCGTGCGCTGCTGGAGAGTGGCATCGAAGGACCGAAGCTCCGGGTCAAGGCGGCACGCCGCCTCGTAGGACGTCAGCTCCGCCGTGTACTGAATACCACTCTGACCGGTGCCGGTGTCCCCACTGGTACTGCTACCATCGGTGCCGTTTACCTGGTGGCCGCCCCCGATACTGCTGCCACAGCCGCTTCCGCCGCCGCTAACACGGCGAGCCGGGCGCATGCTGGGCCTCTTGCTGAGCAAACCACCCATCTCGTTTGAGATCAAACAAATTGCTCAAAAGGAGAGACTTTTTACACGTGAAATCGCCTAAAGTTGAAGGAAATATCCAAACTTTGGGCAGAATTAAACGGAAACAATTAGAGAAAAAGTGAATCGGTTGAAAACATTCAGCATGACACACACTTCAGCATCTTTTTTTAGCAGAGGGCCTTAGAAGAGAATGGATCGGATAGATGAGGAAACACAGACCAATGCGGGAAGAGTGAAGGAGATCTAAGAGGAACCAAGAGGAAAAGAGGTCAAAACGGAGAAAGAGAGAGTCCGTGGTAGAATTGTGAGACTAAAGAATAGGTTTCTTTAGCATCAGAACGGAGGAAGAGAACTGCGTGTGGGATTGAAGCCCCTTTCGGAAGAAATTCCACCTCTCGTCCCTCAAATATCTACGGCAGCTTGCACGAAGGAAGCGACTGCGTCAACAGAGGTTAGCAAGGGGGATTCAGGCAAACGAGACAAAGTGGTCAAAACATATCAATAATTGGGGGTGACCTCAGTTAAAGCAAAAGAAAATTGAGTCCATAATATTAATTAAATCTTAGTTTCTTTTGTACCAAGTGTATTATTATTATTATTATTATTTTACCTTAGGACATATTTCTCAGCGGTGATAATATCTTCACTTATTTTCTCGAGAAATTTTTTTATTTTTTATAAAGATAAATAATAAAAACGAGATTTACTCCTTGAATCTTACTATTTGGATGAGGCTTGGAATCCCCCCATCGTTGATAGGTAGAACTAGTATAATACATTAGATATAAAAATTTATAAGATAAGATTTTGAATTCTCAATGTTTGATAATTGCATATGATATATTACCATCAAATTAATATTTTATATATTTAAAAAATGATCTGATAAGTTTATGAGTTTTCAACCATTGCTAAATGAATCTTACACAACACTAAAATTTATCAAATGAGGTTATATTAAAAAAATATTTATACATTCGTTACAACATATTCTATTTGTCCAAGTCATCGAGGATTAGAATTAATCTTGATCCTTATCAGAACTTGTTACAAGCTTTCACGTAGAAATGTTTGTATACGAATAAATACTAGCATGTACAAATCTAATGAAATTAAATGAAAATCATAATCAAATATAATACTAAAATTTATGTGAAAAACCCCTCTAACGTAAAGCGTAAAACCACGGGGTAAGACAAAGAAAATTCACTATAATAATGAATGTACAAATCTCAAAGTCTCTTGCCCAAAACTTAAGCAACAATCATAAGAGAATAACTATAATATAAGGATTACGTCACTATACATAATATCTAAAATTTCCCCAAGTAATTACGTCACTTCCTAAATGATTGAGAATAGTCTCTCTGCGTTGTCCTTGTCTTCTTCCATTTCCTTCTCTTATTTTTTTGTTTTTTCCTCCTCACTTTTAGAATCACACAGTTATAGTATTCTGGCCCTATTCACAACCACTACAGCCCTCTTTTTTTTTTCCCGTAGCCGCCACCCTCTTTTATTAAAAGGGTTAGGATTTTTAGGTTAAAGAGAGGTGGGCTATAGGTTGTTAAAGCCCACTATGGGCTGAACTCATGGGCTGTCAACCCAACAACCTCCCCCTTCAGCCTAGAAGGGAGGTTGTCTCATGACTCCTTAATGTAAAACCATGCCAACTAACTGTCGACATATCTCATACCTTTCTTTAGGTAAGGTCTTTATCAACATGTCTGCTTCATTATTATCTGTATGAATTTTCTGAAGTTGCAACTACTTCTCTTCAAGTGTATTTCGAATCCAACGATATTTGACATATATATGCTTTGAGTTAGAATAAAAAGTTAGGTTCTTACACAAATAAATGACACTTTGGCTATCATAATTCACCACATAGTTTTTCTGTTTCAACCTCAATTCTTATAAGAATTCTTTCATCCATAACATTTCTTTGTAAACCTCTATAGTAGCAATATATTTTACCTCTGTGGTGGAGAGAGCAATACATTTTTATAATCTGAATTGCCATGACACAGCTCCCCCTGTAAAAATAAGTATAAAACCTAATATAGATTTCCTTGTATCTATATCTCTTATCCAATCTACATCTATGTAACTTGTCAACACAGATGGTTCATCTCCGAAGCTTAAACAAACCTTAGAGCTCCCTCTGAGATATCTAAAGATCCACTTCACTACTTCGTAGAGCTTTTTGCTTGGATTTATAAGAAATCTATTAGTAACACCCACTGCTAGTAATATCTCAGAGATAGTATACCGGGTATGGTGCTGTCAGGCCCATACGGTTTCTACTTGAGTCTCGCTCTAATCAAATTCTCCTGGAGGACTCTTTTTCTCTCAATCCGAATGACCCTAGCCAGGGATTTGTCTAAACAAGAATACATGAGATATTTCTCTCATGACACCGAGAGTGAATGATTCTCTATCAACACTTAATAGTTCTCGTAAGGTTGGCTAGCACTCCCAATGACCAGCTATGCTAGATCTAGAACCTCCAGACCTATAAGTCTAGCATCAAAGAGTGGAGTACTTATATAGGACATCCTTGGTGTCTCAAGTCTAATGACCAGATACACCACTAAGACTACAGAATTATTATCTAACAATAAGGTATCATCAACCATCTAGTATTCCATAAGTGGATAATTAGTGAACTCATTCTCCAATGAGCACTTGTACTGTATCTTAAGTGTCCCCACACGAGCAGCTATAAAACTAGCTACATCCATAATATGGATGGGTATACAGCACACTAGCCTATCCGGTTATCTCGATGTTGTCACGACACCCGAATTTAATTCTCATTTAGGAGGTGTGAACCTAACTCAAGATTGATAAAATTATAATTCAACAAACAATCCAGGATCCAATCACACATTTGAGGTCACTAAGAAAAATATTCAAGTCATTCACCTCTACAATCCACAATTCTCAAAACCTGTGCAGTTTATAATCATACATCATGTCACTAGATGATTTTTTAAAATCCAAAAGCAACTTAACTAAACCATAACTATATTATAAATCCATAAGCACGGCAATTAGTGTAATCATAAAACCAACATGTACTACATGTTTATATCAGTACACAGTTTAAACTTAACATTTCCAAAATCCTAACGTAAGAGGTACTTTTCAAATATTTACAAGATACATCAATTTAGATTTGTCATTGATATTCCATTACACCCAAAAAGAACTTATACAACATCAACCTATCAAGTACAAAATATTTGCCCCAAAATCTTCTAGCCTTCCATTGCCTCAACCCAATTTAAATATTTTAACGAGCGATAAGCTATCATGAAAAATTTATATAGCAATAGGGTGAGCATATAAAGCTCAACAAATGACTAACATATCAATAGCAAAGAGGATAGGTTTCAAACAAATAAGGTATCAAAATACAAAGCAGAGATACAAGATGAAACAATAGCATGTTTTGTTTGAATGCAGAAATACAATGTCGTATCGTTCGAAGCACGTTTTGTTCATATAATCGAGGAAAGGTAATTGGAGCATATCATTGGCATAAGGAGCATATCGATGACATATGGTAATTTCAAGGCATAACAAAGACGTAAGGAGCATTTTGGATATCAATGGCATATGAAATAGTTCGGAACATATCAATAGTGAATGAAATACTTCAGAACGTATCAATGGCATATGGAAATATTTCGGAAGCATAAGAAGCATTTCAGAACATATCAAAGAACAAATACGAAATATAAGCTCAAACGTTGTACTCTAGCATAGTGCATGTGAGGTTTAACTCAGTGGTGGCTCCACGCCGTGATGAGTTATCGACTCCATCCACGGGTAGCCCTTTCCTACTCGAGCCCTCTCACCCTGCCCAAGTGCTAGGTCGGCTCTGAATTTCATATCAAATAGATAGACCACCAAACATAAGTCTCCCACGTCTGGGAGCTCCATCCACCCACGTCTGAGTGAAGTCATAGGGGGCCAGTAGAGCATCGCGGGCTCTAAGCATAACTCTCTTTACCATTTCTGGCAAAAGTTCACATTTATCCCACAAACACCAGAGTACAAAAGAATAGTATGAATAATGAAATTAGCATATATCGGAAACACATGCGGAACAACGAAATGTACATATGCCTTTCGAGTCAATACGATACAAACATAATCTTTCACAAATGTATTCAAATTTGAAAAGAAACAAAAGCAAGAGCATATAAGGATTTCAAGAAATCACATATAGCTCAATTGAAATAAGAAAGTTAGATGAATTCAATGTCCAAAGAAATGAAACTGGAAGAGGCACATATCGAAAGCAAATACGGAACAATGGGATGCATGTGCCGAATCATTACGATACAAACATGAACTTTAGATGATAGCTGCAGATGTACAAATAAATAAAGGACAAAAGTTTATAAGAATTTAAGGTAATAATGTAAAGCTTAACTGAAGTAAGAGTTTTTGCCGAAATCGATTTCCAAATAGACGAAACAAGAAAAGCCAAAATCGACCAAAGCTCGATTCTGGCAGAATTTTATAGGAACATTGTATAAATTATTTAGATAACCAATTATGCTCCAATTTATATAAAATAGGTGTCATTAGTAATCTTTGTCAATATACTTTTAGGCAAATCCAGTTTTACAAGAATTGGAATTTATAACAGGGAGTTACAGATAATTTTGTAGTGAAAGGTCTAAAAATATTAGCTCTATTTTACTGAATCCATAGGGTCGACGAAAGCAGATGTTTCAATTAGCAATTGTATTCCAAAATTTCAGATCTTGTTGAATAAATCATATTTTGTATAAATCTGAGTTCACAACATAAAGTTATAAGCTATTAAGCAACAAGAGTTCAGAAATTTCAATCCCTCTTTTACAAAATCGATAGGATTAATTTAAATAGAAGTCTGCATTTAAACTCCAAATTATTTGATCTTAGTATCAAAATGAAGATTTTTTTGTCTACTTTCAAATGGAATAGTTTTTGTCTAAATCAGAGTTTATTACAAAATGTTATGACCGAAACATTGCATAGAGGTCAGATTATCGAAAAATTACAGATTCATGGCTTTGTATCAAAATGAAAGAAGGTCTGATTCTCAGTTAAAATCTTTCAAATTTTGCAGAATAAAAATGGAAACAGAGATTAAGGTTACTGTGGGAATAGGGTTAGAACACTTGCCTTAAAATTATTTGAATCCCAAATGTGAAAAAATTGATGAAAAACTTCAAGCTCTTCTTCTTCTTCTTCTTCTTCTTCCCTTCTCTTCTCAAACTCACGTTGGCTGCAACTCCTTAGGTTTGTTTCTTTAACCTTTTATCTAATTATTTGGGTTTTGGCTAATGCAAAAGTTGCAAGGTGTCATGCATGTATGAAAGGAGCTAGGTGTCATCTTTAGAGCAAAGATAAGTGGCACCAACCTTAAGTTAGCTAGTGACATATGTCCACTATTTTTTTTTTTTAACTTAAATCTAAATCTTTCATAAATTATATCAAACTTCTAAGATTTACTCTTAGGTCCCTAGCCATAAAATTTTAATATAATATTATTTAATATAAAATAATTATTAAATAATTCTTATTTTTATAAACAAACCTTTGACTAAATTTTCAAAAATTGGGGATATTACACTCTCCCCTCCTTAAAGAAAAATTTAGTTCTCTAAATTTATCATACCTCATTCGATGAAAAGATGAGGATAAGCTTTTATTATTTCTTCCTCAAGCTCCTAGGTTGTTTCCTCTCCAGAATGATATCTCCATATCACTTTAACTAGAGGGATAACCCGATTTCTTAAGATTTTTTCTTTTTTATCAATAATCTGAGTGGACTCTTCCACATAAGACAAGTCTTTATCAATCACCATCGGCTCATACTTAATGATATGAGAGGTATCAGGTATATACTTTCTGATCATTGAAACATGAAATATATCATGGATATGACACAATGATGGTGACAAAGCAATCCTGTAAGTGACAAAACCAACCCTCTCAAGAATCTCAAAAGGTCCAATAAATCTTGGGCTTAACTTTCCTTTCTTCTCAAATCTTACAATGCCTTTAGAAGGGGAGACCTTTAGAAATACAAAATCCCTAATTTGAAACTCAATATTTCATCTTCTATTATTAACATAACTCCTTTGACGACTCTGAGCAGTCTTTAACCTTTTTCTTATAAGTTGAATTTTCTCAGTATAGTCTCTTGTACTTTTTCTAGTGCTAATAACTTTTTATCGCTAATTTCTTCCCAACATATAGGCGTCTTGCACTTTCGCCCATATAAAGCTTCATAAGGAGCCATCTAAATACTTGAATGATAACTATTATTGTAAGTGAACTCAATAAGAGAGATATCTTTATCTCATTCACCTTTCCAATCCATAACATAGGCTCGAAGCAAATTCTCAAGTGTTTGAATGGTTCTTTCTGATTGACCATCAATTTGAGAGTGATAAGTAGTGCTAAACTTGACTTTAGTGCCAATAGATTCCTGTAACCTTCTCTAAAATCTAGATATAAATCTAGAGTCTCTATTAGAGATTATCCTTTGGAACACCATGAAGTCTTACTATTTCATTTATATATAAATCTGCAAGCCTATCAAGAGAATAAGTTATATTGATCGGTAGGAAATGTGCAGATTTCGTTAACCTATCAATGATAACCCAAATAGCATCATGCTTTCTAGAAGTTCGGGGTAGTCCTGAAATAAAGTCCATGGTAATACATTCCCATTTCCATTCAGGAATATCTAAAGGTTGCAACAAACCTCCAGGTCTTTGGTGTTCTGCTTTGATTTGCTGACAAGTCAAACACTTTAAAACATATATTGCAATATCCTTCTTCATGCCTTCCCACCAATAATGACTTTGGAGATCTCTATACATCTTAGTGCTACCAGGATGCATGGTGTACTTTGAATTATGACCATCCCTCAGGATTTGATTTTTGACATCTGAGTCATTTGGAACACACATTCTATCCCCAAATCTCAATAGGCCATCCTCTGAAACTAGAAAATTCAGTTTCAATCCCTTTTCTACTTCATTCTTTAAGCAGATCAAGCGTCGATCTCGTAGTTGTCCTCCTTTAATTTGTTGAATGAGATCATATTGCACTTGGATGGAGGCCATTAATATCATTGAGTCTTGCCCTTTTCTTATAACATTTGAATCATAATTCTCTTCTAATAACTTCCCGCAAGCAAAACAAGCTCCAATCGTCCGAAAACATTGACTTGTTTCATAATTTAATCCATATTTAGCACATGAATGAGTCCTCTGTGGTGGTTTTTTCTTTCTCAAATCTGGACATCTTGACCCTCTTATAACTTGTTTCAGATTCATTCCCTCTCTTACTTTTGCTGATAAACTTCTTATCTTTCTTGTCCTTGATTTTCTGAATTTCCTCCAAGTCTCTTTCAATTATAAAAGACCTTTCCACCACATCGGCATAAGCTTGGAGTTTTAATGCTGATATTCGACTTCTTATAGCTGGCTTTAGACCCCTTTCAAATTTCTTTGATCAATCTCTGAATAAAAATCACTAAACCACCAAATTCTTTTTATGTATCTAGCATATCAAAAAAATAATAATAATAATCTTAGTGATCCTTAAATCATGCTCTGATACCACTCTGTCACGTCCCCCCCCCCCGAATATAATTTTCATTCAGGAGGTGTGAACCTAACTCAAGATTGATAAAATTATAATACAACAAACAATCCAGGATCCAATCACACATTTGAGGTCACTAAGAAAAATATTCAAGTCATTCACCTCTACAATCCACAATTCTCAAAACCTGTGCAGTTTATAATCATACATCATGTCACTAGATGATTCTTTAAAATCCAAAAGCAACTTAACTAAACCATAATTATATTATAAATCCGTAAGCGCGGCAATTAGTGCAATCACAAAACCAACATGTACTACATGTTTATATCAGTACACAATTTAAACTTAACATTTCCAAAGTCCTGACGTAAGAGGCACTTTTCAAATATTTACAAGATACATCAATCTAGATTTGTCATTGATATTCCATCACACCCAAAAAGAACTTATACAACATCAACCTATCAAGTACAAAATATTTGTCCCAAAATCTTCTAGCCTTCCACTACCTCAACCCAATTTACATATTTTAGCGAGCGATAAGCTATCATGAAAAATTTATATAACCACGGGGTGAGCATATAAAGCTCAGCAAATGACTAACATATTCATAGCAAAGAGGACAGGTTTCAAATAAATAAGGTATCAAAATACAAAGCAGAGATACAAGATGAAACAGTAGTATGTTTTGTTTGAATGCAGAATTATAATGTCATATCATTCAAAGCACGTTTTGTTCATACAATCGAGGAAAGGTAATTGGAGCATATCATTGGCATAAGGAGCATATCGATGACATATGGTAATTTCAAGGCATAATAAAGACGTAAGGAGCATTTTGGATATCAATGGCATATGAAACAGTTCGTAACATATCAATGGTGAATGAAATACTTCAGAACGTATCAATGGCATTTGGAAATATTTCGGAACATATCAAAGAACAAATCCGAAATAGAAGCTCAAACGTTGTACTCTAGCATAGTGCATGTGAGGTTTAACTCAGTGGTGGCTCCACGCTGTGATGAGTCTCGACTCCATCCACGGGTAGCCCTTTCCTACTCGAGCCCTCTCACACTACCCAAGTGCTAGGTCGGCTCTGAATTTCATATCAAATAGATAGAAGGTGAAGTGGGATCATAATATAATATGGTCCATCCATTTCTGAATGACCACCAAACATAAGTATCCCACGTCTAGGAGCTCTATCCATCCACGTCTGAGTGAAGTCATAGGGGACCGGCAGAGCATCGCTGGCTCTAAGCATAACTCCCTTTATCATTTCTGGCAAAGGTTTACATTTATCCCACAAACACCAGAGTACAAAAGGATAGTATGAATAATGAAATTAGCATATATCGGAAGCACATGTGGAACAACGAAATATACATATGCCTTTCGAGTCAATACGATACAAATATAATCTTTCACAAATGTATTTAGATTTGAAAGGAAACAAAAGCAAGAGCATACAAGGATTTCAAGAAATCACATATAGCTCAATTGAAATAAGAAAGTTAGATAAATACAATGTCCAAAGAAATGAAACTGAAAGAGGCACATATCGAAAGCAAATATGGAACAATGGAATGCATGTGCCGAATCATTACGATACAAACATGAACTTTAGATGATAGCGCAGATGTACAAATAAATAATGGACAAAAGTTTATAAGAATTTAAGGTAATAATGTAAAGCTTAACTGAAGTAAGAGTTTTTGCCGAAATCGATTTCCAAAGAGAAGAAACAAGAAAAGCCGAAATCGACCAAAGCTCAATTCTAGCAGAATTTGATAGGAACATTATATAAACTATTTGGATAACCAATTATACTCCAATTTATACAAAATAGGTGTTATTAGAAATCATTGTCAATCTACTTTTAGGCAAATCTAGTTTTACAAGAATTGGAATTTATAACAGGGAGTTACAGATAATTTCGTAGCGAAAGGTCTGAAAATATTAGCTCTATTTTACTGAATCCATAGGGTCGACGAAAGCAGATGTTTCAGTTAGCAATTGTACTCCAAAATTTCAGATTAGGTATATACAAAAAGAATTTTAAGTCTAGCTTCGAATAAATCATACTTTGTATAAATATGAGTTCACAACATAAAGTTATAAGCCATTAAGCAACAAGAGTTCAGAAATTTCAATCCCTCTTTTGCAGAATCTATAGGGTTAATTTAAATAGAAGTCTTAGTAGGCATTTAAACTCCAAATCATTTGATCTTATTATCAAAATGAAGATTTTTTTGTCTACTTTCAAATGGAATAGTTTTTGTCTAAATCAGAGTTTATTACAAAATGCTATGACCGAAATATTGCATAGAGGTCAGATTATCGAAAAATTATAGATTCATGGCTTTGTATCAAAACGAAAGAAGGTCTGGTTCTCAGTTGAAATCTTTCAAATTTTGCAGAATAAAAATGGAAACAGAGATTAAGGTTATTGTGGGATAGGGTTAGAACACTTGCCTTAAAATTATTTGAATCCCAAATATGAGAAAATTGATGAAAAACCTCAAGCTCTTCTTCTTCTTCTTCTTCTTCCCTTCTCTTCTCAAACTCACATTGGCTACAACTCTTCAGGTTTGTTTCTTTAACTTTTCATCTAATTATTTGGGTTTTGGCTAATGCAAAAGTTGCAAGGTGTCATGCATGCATGAAAGGAGCTAGGTGTCATCTTTAGAGCAAAGATAAGTGGCACCAACCTTAGTTTAGCTAGTGACACATGTCCACTATTTTTTTTTTAACTTAAATCTGAATCTTTCATAAATTATATCAAACTTCTAAGATTTACTCTTAGGTCCCTAGCCATAAAATTTTAATATAATATCATTTAATATAGAATAATTATTAAATAATTCTTATTTTTATAAACAAACCTTTTACTAAATTTTTAAAAATTGGGGATGTTACAGATGTCCCTATCGAGTAACCTATGATTGAGATTATTTAGGATATGTGTTTAAAGGCGAATTAGTCTCTTTATTGTGATCTCATCATGATTCGATTTCAATTGCACAGACCTATAGACATCACAATATATTTAAGCAACATGCAATATATGCTAAGATCAAGAGCGGCATTAAGAGAGGGGGGGGGGGGGTGAATTAATGCAGCAGTAAAATTTTATTAAGTCGAAAATCTTCTTACGACAAAAAATGTATCAGAAAGAGTTTAACTTGAAAGTATACAAAAGCATAGTGAAAGTAAAAATTCAGTTTGTAATAAAGGTAAATAGCAAGAAGTAAATGCAAACCAGATTTTTAAAGTGGTTCAGTCGTCGTGACCTACATCCACTCCCGATTCCTCTTCCGTCAAGACCACTAGCTTTCACTACTAATTTTCTTTTAACGGGCACAGATCAACTACCCTTTTACACCTCTCTTCTCCTATTCACAGATTTAGGAGATAATCTTTACAAGCTCTCACTCCTCCCTAAATAGAATTATAAACTTAGAGTTAGAAAAGGGGATTTCTCAAGTGATTGCTATAGCGTTTTCCCACTATTAAGTTCTTTGTACTTGTATATGTTAACCAAGGTTGAGAGGGGTATTTATAGGCTCCAAATGGATTCAAAATTAGTCTCATCCTGGGTCTTCCGGGTACTAGCGGTACCACCGCTATTGTTGGGTAGTACCATCGCTTGCAGCACTGACATTGGGTGGTACCACTGCTTGGGAGACTATGTCTGGGCGATTCCACTGCCTAACAATCTCGGAGACTGAGTCTGGGCGGTACAACCACTTGACATAATTTCGATGACATAAGATTATGTCACCAATAGTTCCATCTGTTGGGTCACTGTTTGGGCCTGTCACTTGGCCCAACGTAACCCAAACTTGGGCCCAAATAGCCCCTAATTGAGTTGGCCCAATTCCAACTCAATTACACATAGAACATACTTCGATCTAGATAATTATTACAAAGCTTAAATCAAATGTTATTTGACATGTCATTGGTTCATCGACGCTTCATCCGATTCTTCGGCGCATCGTCCTTTCTTGTGGCATATTGCCCAATCGGCCAGTTGACCTCTGAAACTCTAATTTCTTTAGCGTAATTTTTGCTCTTCTTTGCCCAATGCCCGAACCCATGGCCTGAAGTTTTTTGTCGATACGTCGACCGATCCTCTAGCTTGACATACAATCTTTTGACATGTTCCACTCCGGCTAAATATGATTCTTCCTACTTTAATTGTCTCTTCCTGATCGAAGCTTCCTGCGTCACTGTAAACGCAGATCAGATCATAAACATTATCAAGTGGTTTCATCATCAAAATTTGAGATTCAACAATCTTTCCCTTTTTTATGATGACAACCAATTGATGATGGAGTTAACCTTAACTCCCCCTATTAATATGTCATATTGATAGAACCTTGAATTCAAGTTGAATTCAAGTCAAAGCAATATTTCATCATGAATATATGCAATGCATTATATGCATATCATTACATTGCATGCATCATTATCATAAGTTTTACATGCATCATCATAAATATTTTAAATTATCATGGTATCAAAGTATCAAAGTAATAACATCCTATGATGTATGATTCTCATATCATCATCATATCTTCTCCCCCTTTGTCATCAACAAAAAGGAGAAGTGCAACTATCAAGTTTTTGATATATAATTTCAAATCATTGCATTATAAACATAATCTCAATTTTTATCATCATGCAAGATAGTAATTTTCTTTCTTCTCTTTTGAGAAGTTCAATTTTTTGTTTTCTTTGCAAGTTAGCAATTTATGCTTCTTGAGATTGCACTTTTGCTTCTCTTGAGATTGCAAGCTAGCAATTCTTAGTGATGTTCAAGATAGCAAGTTCTTTCTTCTATTTTGAGAAGTGCAAGCTAGCAATTCTACTTCCTAGCAAGTTTTTCTCCTTTCAATTTGTAAGCTAACAAATTTAGCAAGTTTTATATCATTTTAGAACATGCAAGCTAGCAAATTTTATTCCCCCTTTGTCATTGTCAAATAGAAGGGAAGAATATAATAGTATAATTATTTTCTCTTTATTTCAATATTCAAATCATGACAAAGATAAATAACAAAGATGAAAAATCAAGTCATAAATGTCAAAAGACCATATATCATTTTTGACAAATTTTTTTTTTTGTAAATAGAATGCATGATAGGAAACGATCTTGATTAAAAAAGAAAACTCAAGTTATAATTCCAAGAATTCACAAGAAAAATCATGATTCATTTGACAAAAAGATTGTCGATTCATGCATTTGAATAAATATTTTTAAACCAACATCACTCTAATTTATCATGCATAATTTCAAAATATAAAATGATACAAACACTCATTCAATTTGTCAAATCAACAAAATCCGAGATTCAAAATAAAATGAAGAGATTTATTGATCTCTTGAAATGCTAGTGATTTCCTTTCCCCCCTTTGTCATTGTAAATAAGAAAGAAGAAGAGGGGAATAATACATAATAAAACTCAAGTAATAAATTATCAAGATGTCAAGTAGCATATCATGGTTTATTAGAATAAGTCTCCTTTTTAGTGAAAAGAAAAAAGAATCGTAGGAGAACAAGATCTCAATTCATTCATATAAAATCTTAAATCATCAAAATCATTTTCATAATTCAAGAGATTCAAAATATAAATAGATTCATTAATCTCTTTTTGAAAAATCGATAAGATTGTGATAGAGAAATTTTGAATGATGTATTCTCATTTTAGTTGTTTCATGTGATTGATTTCGTACCAACATGCTCAAATTTTTTTTTTTTATGTCAAAACCATGAATTATCGTTTAAAAGCAAAGTTCATCATCACAAAGATCATCATGCATAATTTCAAAATATAAACTCATTAAGCATGATTTCAAATCATCATTACATTATTTCATCAATTTCATAAAGTGTTTTTAATCAAAATCATTTTGTTTATTGTAGTAATGCATTTTCCTTCTTTGCATCAATGATTTAATCATCTCATGAGATATACAAATCATAAATACAAAGGAATCAAAGATATAAGATCAAAAGTATAATACGTAATTCCAAAACATAAGATTTTAAATCATTATGTATTATTAAATCATCAAGTATGATTTCATAAAATATTTTTAAACGAAATTAAAAAGCAATACGAAAATCATTAAGATACACATTATTGCTTTTTAAAAACATACATAAGATTAATCTTATTAGATTTATAAGCATTAGATCTAATATTTTGTTCCTTTATCATAAAACATATAATTTTCATGATCATTTTCAAAATCACCAGAAAGATAAGCATTGTCTCAATTATATATATATATATATATATATATATATATATATATATATATATATATATATATATATAATAATAATAATAATAATTTATATATAATTTTTCTAACCTAATTTAAAAATGACTCATGAAATGTATTAAGTAATTTCAAAATAAAGTAAATGGGTTTTGATTACCTCATTGTCGAAAACCATTAAGGAGTAGTTCGTCACTTTATCTTTGTTGGTTTGCTTCTCATCATCGGATAAGCTCGATTCGTCACAAACCACCTTGAATACTTTTTTCTTCTTTGGCAACTTCTTTATAAGTTCATTTTTATTTTTTAATTCTTGTTTAATGAACTTTTTAAATTTTATAGTGAGAAGTTTAAAGTCATCATCATCACTTTGAGTTATCACTCAAGTGGTATACTATTGTTCGAAGTGTCAAATCCTTCCTATTCTTTGGAATATTATTCTCAAGTTCATTTTGTGTCATGCAACTCATTTCATAGGTCATTAAAGACCTGATAAGTTTTTCAAGTGGAAAATAGTTCAAATCCTTGGCCTCTTGAATGTCCATTACTTTAGGGTCCAAACTCTTTGGAAGGGATCTCAATATTTTATTAACAAAATTAAAGTTAGAAAAACTTTTACCAAGCATTTTTAGACCATTGATGACATCCAAAAATCGGGTGTACATGTCCCCAATGGTCTCACTTGGTTCAATGCGAAACAATTCAAAATCATGCATCAAAAAATTGATTTTTAAATCTTTAACTTTATTATTACCTTCGTGTATGATTTCAAAAGTATGTCAAATGTCAAAAGTCATTTACAAATAGAAACTCGATTAAATTTAGTTTTATCCAAAGCACAAAATAAAACATTCATAGCTTTTGAAACAAAACTTGATTAAAATAAAACTTTTGAAATTCATTTTCGATAATATTCTATAAATTTAAATCAATAGAAAGCAAGAAAACTTTCATTCGAGTTTTTCAATATGTGTAGTTCATCCCATTGAACATAGAAAGGACGAATGATAGAAAGTCCCTCTTAAAATCTGAAAAGAGTTATTTCTCTTGTTTGTTAAACCAAATAAGAAAAAAATGTGGCTCTGATACCAACTATTAGGATCAAGAGTGGTATTAAGAGGGGGGTGAATTAGTGCAGCGATAAAATTACGTTGAGTCAAAAATCTTCGTACGATAAAAAACGTATCGGAAAGAGTTTAACTTTGAAAGCATACAAAAGCATAGTGAAAGTAATAATTTAGTTTGCAATAAAGGTAACTAGCAAGAAGTAAATGTAAACCAGATTTTTATAGTGGTTCGGTCATTGTGACCTACATCCACTCTTGATTCCTCTTCCGTTGAGGCCACCAGCTTCCATTACCGATCTTCTTTTAATGGGCGAAGATCAACTACCCTTTTACACCCCTCTTCTCCTTTTCACAAGTTTAGGAGACAACCTTTTATAAGCACTTACTCCTCCCTACACATAATTCTAAACTTAGAGCTAGAGGAGGGGAGTTCTCAAGTGATTGCTATAATATTTTCCCACTATTAAGTTCTTTGTGCTTATATATGTTAACCAGGGATGAGAGGGGTATTTATAGACTCCAAATGGATTTAAACTTGGAGCCAAAATTAGTCTCATCTCAGGTCATTCGGGTATTGGCAGTACCACAACTAGTGCTGGGCGGTACCACCTCTTGCAGCACTAACACTAGGCGATACAATCGCCTAGTCTAGTGGTACCATCGCTTGGGAGACTATGTTTGGGTGGTACCATCGCTTGATAGTCTTGGAGACTAAGTCTAGGTGGTACCATCGCCTAATACAGTCTTGAAGACTATGCCACCGATGGTTCCATTTGTTTGATCACTATTTGGGCCTTTCACTTGGCCCAACACAGCTCAAACTTGGGCCCAATTAGCCCCTAATTAAGTTGGCCCAATTCTAACCCAATTATGCCTAAAACCTACTTCGATCTAGACAATTTATTACAATGCTTGAATTAAATGTTGTCCGACATGTCATTGGTTCATCGACGCTTCGTCCGATTCTCCAACGCATCGTACTCTCTTGTGGCCTATTGTCTAATCAGCTAATTGACCTTCGTAACTTCAATTTCCTTAGTAAAATTTCTGCTCTTCTTGGCCTGATGCTTGAACCCATGGCCCGAAGCCTTCTATCGATGCATCGACTAATCCTTCGGCTCGACGTCCAATCTTCTAACATGTTCCACTCTGGCTTAACATGATTCTTCCTGCTTTAATTATCTCTTTCTAATCGAAGCTTCCTGCGTAACTCAAAATGTATATTAGATCATAAACACTATTAATTAGTTTCATCATCAAAATCTAAGATTCAACAATATAAAATGATAAAATACCAAATAATAATAAGCAAAAATTCTATATGTCAAGTCATACGTGCAATCACTCACGAGATTGGCTTGCAGGGCACCTATGACTATAGATAGTGTTAGGATCAAGAGCACTAAGAGAGGGCAGGGTGAATTAGTGCAGCGGAAAACTTTTGACGATTAAAACTACGTTCGTACGTTGAAATCCAATTCTGACGTAAAAGTCATTTCGTGCAGATAATAACTTTGAAAGCTTATGGAAATGTATTTGAAGTAAAGTAAGGAAGGCAGTTTGCAGTTAAGATAGAAATCAGAAAGTAAGCGCAAACTGAAATATGATGTCCGTACGATAAAATCGATTTCCGTCTTAACGCCGATTCGGAAAATACTTAATAAAGAAACACATTTGTAAATGATCAGAAGGTAGTAAGCTACTGAGGAGGTTTGCAGTAAAGATAAGATGCTCAAAGTAAATGCAAACCAGAGAAGACGAGAGTTTATAGTGGTTTGGTCAATCGTGACCTACATCCACTCCTCCGATTCCTCTTTCGTCGAGGCCACCGGCATCCACTAACGATCTTCCTTTACTAGGTGAAGATCAATCTCCTTCTTACACCCCTCTTCTCCTTTTACTGGGTTTAAGAGACAACCCTTACAAGCACTCACTCTCCTCTCTTAAACAGAATTCTAACACTTAAGCTAGAGGAGGGAAATTCTAGAGATTGCAGCAGCGTTTTCTCTCTTATAATCTCTCTGTGCTTGTGTCTTCTACCCAGGGATGGGAGGGGAATTTATAAGCCCCATGATGGGGATATAAAGAGGAATAACCTTTGTATATGAACAAATACTAGAAGACCATAATACGCAGCGGAATAAAATGGAAACACAATCAAACAGAACACCAAGATATACGTGGAAAACCCCTTCAATGTGAAGGATAAAAACCACGGGGCAAACTAGAGATAATCCACTATGAGAATAATGAATATACAAATTTCAATCTCTTGCCCAAAACCTTAGCAACAACCACAAGAGAATAACTGGGATACAAGGATCACGTCACTGCCCACAATATCTAAAACCTCCCCAAGTAATCACAGCAAGAGTCTACTGTAGATTTGATCTAACCTGAGATGAGAACACCGCTAGATGATTGAGAACAGTCTCTCTGCGTTGTCCTTGTCTTCTTCCCTTTCTTTCTCTTCCTTTTCTGCCTTGTTCTCCTTCTTCTCTTTGGAATCTCGTGGCCCTCAAGATCTGCTTCGTTGCTACCTTTTTATAGCCTTTTTCTGCTTCTAAAACATAGCCACCATACCCCCCTAATCTTAATTAGGGTTAGGTTAAGAGGAGGTGTGGGCTGTGGGCTGCCCTAGCCCACATGGGCTGAATATGGGCTATCAACCCAACAACCTCCCCCTTCAGCCCATAAGGGAGGTTGTCCCATGACTCCTCAATGTGAAGCCATACCGACCAACTGTCGGCATATCTCCTATCTTTCTTTTGGTAAGGTCTTCGTCAACATGTCTGCTCCGTTGTCATCTGTATAAATTTTCTGAAGCTGCAACTGCTTCTCTTCAAATACATTTCGAATCCAGTGGTATCTGACATCTATATGCTTTGACTTGGAATGAAACATTGGGTTCTTACACAAATGGATGACACTTTGGCTATCACAATGCACCACATAATTTTTCTATTTCAGCCCCAATTCTTGTAAGAATTCTTTCATCCATAACATTTCTTTGCATACCTTTGTAGCAGCAATATATTCTACTTCTGTGGTGGAGAGAGCAATACACCTTTGTAACCTGGATTGCCATGACATAGCTCCCCCTGCAAAAGTAAGTATATAACCTGAAGTAGACTTTCTCGTATCTATATCTCTTGCCATATCTGCATCTGTGTAACCTGTCAACACAGGTGATCCACCTCCAAAGCTTAAACAAACCTTAGAGCTCCCTCTGAGATATCTAAAAATCCACTTCACTGCTGCCTAGTGCTCTTTGCTTGGATTTGCAAGAAATCTGCTAGTAACACCCACTGCATATGCAATGTCTGGCCTCGTACATACCATTGCATACATTAAACTTCCAACTGCTGAAGCATAAGGAACCTTTTGCATTTTCTCCTTCTCCTCATCACTTGATGGACTCTGTTCTGAGCACAACTTGAAGTGACCTGCAAGAGGAGAACCAACTGGTTTTGCATTGGTCATATTGAATCTTTCCAATACCTTCTCGATGTATTTCTTCTGTGACAACCAAATCTTCTTGTTTTTCCTGTCACGAGAAATCTGCATGCCCAGTATTTGCTTTGTTGGCCCCATGTCCTTCATTGCAAAAGACTCACTCAGTTCCTTCTTCAACCTGTCAATTTTAGACATATCTTTCCCAAGAATAAGCATGTCATCAACATAAAGTAAGAGAATAATAAAATCCTCACCAAACCATTTGATGTACACACAATGATCTGAAACTGTTCTTATGTATCCATTTTCTGTCATAAATGAATCAAACTTTCTGTACCACTGTCTTGGAGCTTGCTTTAGCTCATACAAGCTCTTCTTCAACTTGCAGACAAAATTATCTTTACCTTTGACTTTGAAGCCTTCTGGTTGTTCCATATAAATTTCCTCCTCCAAATCACCATGAAGGAAAACTGTCTTCACATCTAACTGCTCAACCTCCAAGTCCTGGCTAACAGCAATACCAAGAGCAACACGAATAGAATACATTTTAACAACAGGAGAAAATATCTCTTCAAAGTCAATACCTTTCTTTTGACCAAAGCCTTTCACAACCAATCGAGCTTTGTACTTTGGTTGAGAACAATATTCTTGAGTCTTCAACCTAAAAACCCACTTGTTCTTCAAGGCCTTCATTCCATTTGGTAGCAGCACCAAATCATAAGTGTGGTTCTTCTGAAGAGCATCCATCTCTTCCTGCATAGCAACTAACTACTTCTCTTTCTGCTCACTCTCAACTACTTCCTGATAACTCTCTGGTTCACCTGCATCAGTAAGCATCACATACTCATTTGTAGAGTATCTTCTGGAAGATTGACGTTGTCTAGAAGATCTTCTCAACTGAGGTTCTGCGAGAACTTGCTCTCATACTTCTTCTTGCTCAACATGTCCTGCAGGTAAATCAACATCAGGCTCTACACTATTTTCCTGCACATCTCCCCCATCACCATGATGCTAGTCATAGGTGCCCAGCAAGCCAATCACATGAGTGATGGCACGTGTGACTTGATACATAATCTTTTTGCTTATTATATTTTGGCGTATATCACTTTATAACAATTGCATATGTGCATATATATATTGTGATGTCCTTGGATTTGTGCAATGGGAATCGGATCGTGATGAGATCACGATAATGAGATCGATTCACCTTTAAACACATATCCTAAATAATCCCGGTCATAGGTTACTCGAGAACGACATCGTGATAACCGGATAGACTGGTGTGCTGTATACCCGTCCATATGATGGATGCAGCTGGTCTCATAGCTGCTCGTGTAGGGACACTAGGGATACAGTACAGGTGCTCATTGGAGAATGAGTTCACTGATTGATCCGCTTACGGAATGCTGGATGGTTGATGATGCCTTATTGTCAGACAGCGATTCCGTAGTCCTAGTGGTGTATCTGGTCCTTAGACTTGAGACACCAAGGATGTCCTGTATGAGTGCTCCACTCTTTGATACCAGACTTATAGGTTTGGCTGTCCCCAGATCTAGTACAGCTGGTCATTGGGAGTGGTAGTCGACCTTACGAGGGCTATTGAGTGTCAATAGAGGATCATCCACTCTTGGCGTCATGAGAGGAATATCCTATGTGTTCTTGCTCAGACAAATCCCTGGCCAGGGTCATTCGGGTTGAGAGAGAAAGAGTTCTCCGGGAGAATCCGATTAGAGCGAGACTCGAGTAGAAACCGTATGGGTCTGACAGCACCATGCTCGATATACGGTCTCTGGGATATTAGATGGATGAGGGACTATAGGTACATGGTAACTGAGGACAGACAGGTCCAATGGATTGGATTCCCCTGTATCGTCTGGGGACTACGGCATAGTGGCCTAGTACGTCCGTAGTCGATGAGTCGAGTGAATTATTACAGAGATAATAATTCACTGAGTTAGAAGGAGTTCTGACAGGTATGACTCACGGCCAGCTCGATATTGGGCCTAGAGGGTCACACACATATGGTAGGCATTGCGATGAGTAGAGGTTCGGATATGAGATATCCGACGGAGCCCTTGTCTTATTGGATGCAGATCCAATACCCACTAGGGAAGGACCCATTAGGGTTTGACACGGGATCTCTATAAATTGTTGGGAATTCATTGGGGGCGACATCATATGCGCAGCGGAAGAACAAGAAAACAAAATCCCCGATTCCCAAAACGATGTTCGTCGTCGTGCGAAGATTGGTGCACAAAAATCCGCAAAACATAAAACTGCGTATATAGATTGTGTTACCTAGGGAGATCGTATATCCCTGTTTCCTTGCAGATCCTTAGGAGAGGGTGAAGGAGGTCAAGCGTCCTCCTCTCTAGCGGTGATCCACATAGCAGGGTTGCGACGACGCTCCTCAAAACTCCAGGCCTACTCTGAGGTGGAGAGGGAGAGGAGAATAGGAAAGGCAAGCAAAGACTCTAGCCTATGAGGCTGTGAATCCCTCCTATTAATAGAGATCCCGTGTGAAACCCTAATGGGTCCTTCCCTAGTGGGTATTGGATCTGCATCCAATAAGACAAGGGCTCCGTCGGATATCTCATATCCGAACCTCTACTCATCGCAATGCCTACCATATGTGTGTGACCCTCTAGGCCCAATATCGAGCTGGCCGTGAGTCATACCTGTCAGAACTCCTTCTAACTTAGTGAATTATTATCTCTGTAATAATTCACTCGACTCATCGACTACGGACGTACTAGGCCACTACGCCGTAGTCCCCAGACGATACAGGGGAATCCAATCCATTGGACCTGTCTGTCCTCAGTTACCATGTACCTATAGTCCCTCATCCATCTAATATCCCAGAGACCGTATATCGAGCATGGTGTTGTCAGACCCATACGGTTTCTACTCGAGTCTCGCTCTAATCGGATTCTCCCGGAGAACTCTTTCTCTCTCAACCCGAATGACCCTGGCCAGGGATTTGTCTGAGCAAGAACACATAGGATATTTCTCTCATGACGCCGAGAGTGGATGATCCTCTGTCGACACTCAATAGCCCTCGTAAGGTCGACTACCACTCCCAATGACCAGCTGTACTAGATCTGGGAACAGCCAAACCTATAAGTCTGGTATCAAAGAGTACAGCACTCATACAGGACATCCTTGGTGTCTCAAGTCTAAGGACCAGATAAACCACTAGGACTACGGAATCGCTGTCTGACAATAAGGCATCATCAACCATCCAGCATTCCGTAAGCGGATCAATCAGTGAACTCATTCTCCAATGAGCACCTGTACTGTATCCCTAGTGTTCCTACACGAGCAGCTATGAGACCAGCTGCATCCATCATATGGATGGGTATACAGCACACCAGTCTATCTGGTTATCACGATGTCCTTCTCGAGTAACCTATGACCGGGATTATTTAGGATATGTGTTTAAAGGTGAATCGATCTCATTATCATGATCTCATCACGATCCGATTCCCATTGCACAAATCCAAGGATATCACAATATATATATGCATTTATGCAATAGTTATAAAGTGATATACGCCAAAATATAATAAGCAAAAAGATTCTGTATCAAGTCACATGTCCCATCACTCACGTGATTGGCTTGCTGGGCACCTATGACTAGCAATCTCCCACTTGACCTAAAGCCAATCACCTATGTGTCTGATCCCCATCAAACCCCTGTGACGCTCAAAGATAATCTGAGACAACGGCTTTGTCAGTGGATCTGTGATGTTATCTTCGGATGGAACTCTTTCCACTTCTACATCTCCTCGGGTCACGATCTCTCTGATAAGGTGGAACCTCCTCAGAACATGCTTAGATTTCTGATGAGACTTAGGTTCCTTCGCTTGAGCAATTGCCCCGTTGTTGTCGCAATATAGGGAGATCGGCTCCTCGCTATTCGGCACGACTCCCAAATCTGTGATGAACTTCTTCAACTAGACTCCCTCCTTTGCTGCATCTGATGCAGCAATGTACTCCGCCTCTATGGTCGAGTCAGTAGTGGTATCTTGCTTGGAACTCTTCCAGCACACTGCTCCTCCATTCAAGGTGTATACATACCCTGAATTTGACTTGCTATCATCGACATCAGACTAAAAACTTGAGTCAGTGTAGCCTTCAGCATTACGGCTATTACCTCCATATACTAGTAAAAGATCCTTAGTCCTTCTCAAGTACTTAAGGATACACTTTACTGCTTTCCAGTGCTCCAAGCCTGGATCCGCTTGGTACCTGCTCGTGACACTCAGAGCATGCGCTATATCAGGCCTAGTACATAGCATGGCATACATGATAGACCCTATTGCTGAGGCATAAGGTATCATATCCATGTTCGGCCTTTCTTCTGGAGTCTTTGGGGACATACTCGTAGAAAGCGATATCCCATGTCTCATCGGTATGAGACCTCTCTTTGGAATTTTCCATGCCAAACCTTTTGACAATAGTTTCTATGTACCTGGACTGGGACAAGCCAAGCATCCTCTTGGATCTATCTCTATAGATTCTAATCCCCAAGATATAAGATGCTTCCCCTAAGTCCTTCATGGAGAAGTGTCTAGATAACCAAGCCTTTACTGTGGATAGCATTCCTATGTCATTCCCAATGATGAGGATGTCATCCACATATAACACCAAAAAGGTGATAGCGCTCCCACTTACCTTTCTGTATACACAAGGCTCATCTTCGTTCTTAACGAAGTCATAAGATCTGATTGCCTCATCAAATCTTATGTTCCAACTTCGGGAAGCTTGCTTTAGTCCATAAATGGATCTAAGCAACCTACACACCTTATCTGGGCAGTTCTTGGATACGAATCCCTCAGGTTGCATCATATACACCTCCTCCTCGAGGTTTCCGTTGAGGAATGCGGTTTTCACATCCATCTGCCAGATCTCATAATCATAGTGTGCTGTAATAGCCAATAGAATTCTGATGGATTTTAGCATTGCTACGGGTGAGAAAGTTTCGTCGTAGTCAACACCTTGCCTTTGACGATACCCTAGTGCCTTGCTTTATAGGTCTCTACCTTTCCATCTACTCCGATCTTTTTCTTAAAGATCCACTTACAACCGATGGGTACAATACCTTCGGGCGCATCAACTAGGTTCCAAACCTTATTGGAGTACATAGAATCCATCTCAGAATTTATGGCTTCTTGCCACTTCCCGGAGTCTATACTCATAATAGCCTCCTCGTAGGTCTGAGGATCAATATCCTCTACATCCTCTCCTCTAATATGTCCCACATATCTCTCAGGAGGATGAGATACTCTATCAGACCTGCGTAAAGTTGATACTTGTGTATTAGGTACCTGAACAGACTCGGGCTGTAGAGTGGTGCTTGAGCTTGGTTCTCTAACCTCGCTCAATTCTATCATTCTCCCACTGTCTCCGTCAAGAATGTGTTCCTTCTCAAGGAACACTGCTCTCTTAGCTACAAAGACCCTTTTGTCCTCGGGATGATAGAAGTAATATCCACAAGTTTCCTTGGGGTATCCCACAAATATGCATCGCTCTGTCCTTGATTCTAACTTATCGGGGTTGTGTCTTTTAACGTGGGCAGGGCAGCCCCAAATCTTAACAACCTTAAGATCAGGCTTCTTCCCTTTCCATATCTCATATGGTGTAGACACTACCGACTTAGTTGGAACTCTGTTCAGAAGGTAAGCTGCGGTTTCTAGGGCATATCCCCAGAATGAGATGGGTAGGTCAGCGAAACTCATCATGGACCGTACCATATCTAATAAAGTACGATTTCTCCTTTCAAAGACACCATTGAGCTGAGGTGTGTAAGGAGGTGTCCATTGGGATAATATCCCATGGTTCTTAAGGAACTGAGTAAACTCTATACTTAAGTATTCACCTCCTCGATCTGATCGAAGAGTTTTGATACTCTTTCCAGTCTGGTTCTCCACCTCATTCTTATACTCTCTGAATTTCTCAAAGGCCTCGGACTTGTACTTCATTAAGTACACATATCCATACCTTGAGAAATCATCAGTAAATGTAATGAAGTAGGAGTAACCTCCAATGGCATGAGTTGATATGGGTCCACATACATCACTATGTATGAGTTCCAACAACTCAGTGGCTCTCTCTCCAGTTCTACTAAATGGAGATTTGGTCAGTTTTCCACGAATGCAAGGCTCACAAGTTGCATATGACACATAGTCGAATGGATCTAGATATCCATTCTTTCATGGATGTGACCTAGTCTACAATGCCACAGGTATGCACTGTTCAACTCATCTCGTTTCCTTTTGGACACATTTACATTCATGATATGTGGAGTGGTGTCGAACATAAATAAACCATTATGCAATGTTCCTTTCGTGATGATCTTATCATCTAATAATATCGAACAACTATTATTCTCAAAAACAAATTTATATCTACTAACTGTTAAACATGAAATGGAGATAATGTTTTTGATAATAGAAGGAACAAAATAACATGCATCTAATGCAATAAAAGCACCACTAGGCAGATGTAGGGCAACCTCGCCAACAGCTAATACAGCAACTTTTGCTCCATTACCCATCTTGAGGTCCATCTCGCCTCTCTCTAGTCTCCTAGGCCTTGCCAGAACCTGCAACGAATTGCATATATGATAAGCACTACCGGTATCCAATACCCATGTGTTATCATAAGAGTCTGATAAATGGAGACTGATCATGAATGTACCTGAAGCTTCATCAAGCTTTTGTTTCGCCCTTTCTGCAAGGTACTCTTTGTAGTTTCTCTTCCAATGCCCATCTTTACCACAGTGGAAGCACTGGCCTTTGTCCTTTACTGGGTCTTTCTTAGCAACCTTTGCTTTACCTTGTTTGCCCTTGCCCTTTCCCTTCTTAAGGGACCTTTCTGCTTTCCTTTTCTTTCTGGTCTCACCAGTGTAGAGAACTGGCTTCTCTTTCTTAATAGTACTCTCTGCCTCCCTCAACATATTGAGGAGCTCTGGGAGAGTCACCTCAAGCTTGTTCATATTAAAATTCATTATGAACTGTGAAAAGGAATCTGGTAGGGACTGAAGCACAATGTCCACACACAAGTTATCCTCTAGGACCATTCCTAGACCTGTGAGTTTCTCTATCCACTCAATCATCTTTAGGACATGGTTCTGAACCGGTGTCCCCTTAGTCATCCTAGCGCGGAAAAGGCTCTTGGATATCTCATATCGTTGAGTCCTTCCCTGTTCCTCAAACAATTTGCGGACATGTAGGAGAATGGATCTGGCATCCATCTTTTCATGTTGTCTCTGTAACTCTGGAGTCATATAGCCCAACATATAGCACTGAGCAAGAATGGAGTCATCAATGTACTTCACGTAGCGAGCGATCTCATCCTCGCTTGCCCCTTCTTCGGGCGTAGGCATCACTGTATCAAGGACGTACAAGATTTTCTCCGCTGTGAGAACAATTCTCAAGTTACGGAGCCAATCCGTATAATTTGGACCAGTGAGGCGGTTGACATCAAGTATGCCACGTAAGGGATTTGAAAGCGACATTTTCTGAAAATAAAGATGTAGCAGAAATGAATAACATGCAGATTTTGCAAGAAATAAACTATCAAGATATGGACTTCTATCTTAATATGCTCCCACTATTTTACTATCGAGTTACGCGACACCCTCAGCACGTAAAATGGAAGTCTCCGGCAGACTTCTAGTGGGGATCAGGATCCAATCAGCGTCTTAGTGTAACCTCGAGGGACTCGACCAATCACACTAAGCCTAAAAGGTAGGCAACTCTTGCCAATCACAACTCCTTGTGATTCCCGTCCTGTTCGGCCTCCGAATCACCATGGCCTCGAGGACTCGACCAACCATGATGCTCGGTTAAGTCAACACCTTCGTTACAAGATGAGTCTGATTTGATGATATACCCTCGAGGGACTCGACCAAGCATACCATATCCTCAGGTCACCGGTGACATTTCTATGTCGTAAGCAAGATAGCGAATCGCGATATAGGTGAGTCTCGAGGGACTCGACCAACTCAACCTACACCGGGATTCGGTTCCTACTCATAACGATGGAAGGCCACATGGGTCAATCTAATTGCCTCACGTTTACCGACTTAATATTATCGAGAGATGTTTCTATAAGTTGGTCTCCTAATATGACATGTCACACATATACATATTTAATATATATCTACATCGCATGCAAATATATATACATATCTAGTATGTGTATAAGCAATCACACCAGATGATCATGGACCACAACCTAATATGATTAGGCCCGAGCCAGTAGGCCTAATCACTCACATCAAGATCTATGTGTGCAACGGTGCATCTCCATGCCCTGTGATCGTCCATCTCGTCCTCGTCGGTTTCGTCGACATCTTGATGCATCTCCATGCATCACGATCGTTTGTCTCGTGGGTCCCGCTATCGCATCCACGCTCCCGCTGCGCCTCCTCGTGTGATTACAACTTAATCATAGGCACGTAGGCCCGACAATAAATGAGAAATATAATGGAGGTTCGCAGACCTCAATAACAATAATATCAAGTACACACATCACACGGTCCATGATCATCCGTCCACACATCATACATCACATGTATAAATAATCATCATCATGTAGGACTACTAGATAATAATAAAAATAATAATCAACTAAACCTTTTAATTAATTAATATTTTCTGAAATCAGGGACATGTAAGGAATTTCTCAATTCCTAAGGGTATTTTCGTAATTTGGACAAAAGACAGAAAATGGAATTTCTCAAATTCCTAGGGGCAAAACTATCTTTTTTCAGAAAACCCTAATGCCCTTTCCCCTTTTCGCTGCTGCCGCCGCCGCCACCCTGCCGGCGGCGGCCTGTGCGACGGGGCGAGGGCACTGCCCTCGCCTGCAGGCGATGCCGCTGCGGGTGGGCTCCCCTTTCGGGCGCCGCTGCCTCCGCAGGCGGTGCTGTCCCGCCGGGCGGCCGCCCCTGTGGGGGGGTTTCGCCCGCGGGAGCAGCGGCGGCAGGCGTCGCGCGTCGCTGCCCTGCGGCGGCAGGCGCCGCTTCCTTTCGGCGGCAGGCGCTGCTGCCCTGCGGCGCCTCTGCCCGTGGGTTGCCAGCCCCGCCGGCAGCAAGCCTGCTGCAAGCAGGCCGCCGGCCGGCTGCTGCAGGCACAGCGCTTGCGCATGCGCCGGCGCTGTGCTGCCTGGCTGCGGCTGCGGCTGCCGCTGCAGGTGGCTGCAGGCATGCAGATCGAGGGCAACAACTGTTGCTGCCCTTCCTTGCTTTTGCGTCAACGATTTTGACGTCAAAATCCTTCCTAAACACAATACACGCAGTTAAAAACCAATCATTCACACGAACAACCTGGCTCTGTTACCACTGTTGGGAATTCATTGGGGGTGACATCATATGCGCAGCGGAAGAACAAGAAAACAAAATCCCCGATTCCCAAAAAGATGTTCGTCGTCGTGCGAAGATTGGTGCACAAAAATCCGCAAAACACAAAACTGCGTATAGAGATTGTGTTACCTAGGGAGATCGTATATCCCTGTTTCCTTGCCGATCCTTAGGAGAGGGTGAAGGAGGTCAAGCGTCCTCCTCTCTAGCGGTGATCCGCATAGCAGGGTTGCGATGACGCTCCTCAAAACTCCAGGCCTACTCTGAGGTGGAGAGGGAGAGGAGAATAGGAAAGGCAAGCAAAGACTCTAGCCTATGAGGCTGTGAATCTCTCCTATTTATAGAGATCCCGTGTCAAACCCTAATGGGTCCTTCCCTAGTGGGTATTGGATCTGCATCCAATAAGACAAGGGCTCCGTCGGATATCTCATATCCGAACCTCTACTCATCGCAATGCCTACCATATGTGTGTGACCCTCTAGGCCCAATATCGAGTTGGCCGTGAGTCATACCTGTCAGAACTCCTTCTAACTCAGTGAATTATTATCTCTATAATAATTCACTCGACTCATCGACTACGGATGTACTAGGCCACTACGCCGTAGTCCCCAGACGATACAGGGGAATCCAATCCATTGGACCTGTCTGTCCTCAGTTACCATGTACCTATAGTCCCTTATCCATCTAATATCCCAGAGACCGTATATCGAGCATGGTGTTGTCAGACCCATACGGTTTCTACTCGAGTCTCGCTCTAATCGGATTCTCCCGGAGAACTCTTTCTCTCTCAACCCGAATGACCCTGGCCAGGGATTTGTCTGAGCAAGAACACATAGGATATTCCTCTCATGACACCGAGAGTGGATGATCCTCTGTCGACACTCAATAGCCCTCGTAAGGTCGACTACCACTCCCAATGACCAGTTGTACTAGATCTGGGAACAGCCAAACCTATAAGTCTGGTATCAAAGAGTGGAGCACTCATACAGGACATCCTTGGTGTCTCAAGTCTAAGGACCAGATACACCACTAGGACTACGGAATCGCTGTCTGACAATAAGGCATCATCAACCATCCAGCATTCCGTAAGCGGATCAATCAGTGAACTCATTCTCCAATGAGCACCTGTACTGTATCCCTAGTGTCCCTACGCGAGCAGCTATGAGACCAGCTGCATCCATCATATGAACGGGTATACAGCACACCAGTCTATCCGGTTATCACGATGTCCTTCTCGAGTAACCTATGACCGGGATTATTTAGGATATGTGTTTAAAGGTGAATCGATCTCATTATCGTGATCTCATCACGATCCGATTCCCATTGCACAAATCTAAGGACATCACAATATATATATGCATTTATGCAATAGTTATAAAGTGATATACGCCAAAATATAATAAGCAAAAAGATTCTGTATCAAGTCACACATGCCATCACTCACGCGATTGGCTTGCTGGGCACCTATGACTTGCATAAATAGGAGGGATTCACAGCCTCATAGGCTAGAGTCTTTGCTTGCCTTTCCTATTCTCCTCTCCCTCTCCACCTCAGAGTAGGCCTGGAGTTTTGAGAAGCGTCGTCGCAACCCTGTTGTGTGGATCACCGCTAGAGAGGAGGACGCTTGACCTCCTTCACCCTCTCCTAAGGATCTGCAAGGAAACAGGGATATATGATCTCCCTAGGTAACACAATCTCTATACGTAGTTTTGTGTTTTGCGGATTTTTTGCGTACCAATCTTCGCACGACGACGAACATCTTTTTGGGAATCGGGGATTTTTGTTTTCTTGTTCTTCCGCTGCGCATATGATGTCGCCCCCCAATGATTTCCCAACAGTGGTATCAGAGCCAGGTTGTTCGTGTGAATGATTGATTTTGAACTGCGTGTGTTGTGTTTAGGAAGAATATTGACGTCAAAATCGTTGACGCAAAAGCGAGAAAGGGCAGCAACAGTTGCTACCCTCGATCTGCGTGCGTGCAGCGCAGCCGAAGGCGGGCAGCGCAGGGGCTGCGTCTGCAGTAGCCGGCCGACGGCCTGCTTACAGCAGGCTTGCTGCCGGCGGGGCTGGCAACCCACGGGCAGAGGCGGCGCAGGGCAGCGGCGCCTGCCGACGAAAGGAAGCGGCGCCTGTCGCCGTAGGGCAGCGACGCGCGACGCCTGCCGCCGCTGCTCCCGCGGGCGAAACCCCCCCACAGGGGCGGCCGCCCGGCGGTACAGCACCGCCTGCGGAGGCAGCGGCGCCCGAAGGGGGCGCCCACCCGCAGCGGCATCGCCGCCAGCGGGCGTGCCGCCTGCAGGCGAGGGCAGTGCCCTCGCCCCGCCGCACAGGCCGCCGCCGGCAGGGTGGCGGCGGCGGCAGCAGCGAAAGGGGGAAAGGGTATTAGGGTTTTCTGGGCAAAAGATAGTTTTGCCCCTCGGAATTTGAGAAATTCCAGTTTCTGTCTTTTGTCCAAATTATGAAAATACCCTTAGGAATTGAGAAATTCCCTATATATCCCTGATTTCAGAAAAATATTAATTAATTAAAAGGTTTAGTTGATTATTATTTTTATTATTATCTAGTAGTCCTACATGATGATGATTATTTATACATTTGATGTATGATGTGTGGACGGATGATTATGGACCGTGTGATGTGTGTATTTGTGATTATTATTATTGAGGTCTGCGAACCTCCATTATATTTCTCGTTTATTGTCGGGCTGCGTGCCTATGATTAAGCTGTAATCACATGAGGAGGCGCAGCGGAAGCGTGGATGCGATAGCGGGACCCACGAGACGGACGATCGTGATGCATGGAGATGCATCAAGATGTCGACGGAACCGACGAGGACGAGATGGACGATCACAGGGCATGGAGATGCACCGTTGCACACATAGATCTTGATGTGAGTGATTAGGCCTACTGGCTCGGGCCTAATCATATTAGGTTGTGGTCCATGATCATCTGGTTGATTGCTTATACACATACTAGATATGTATATATATTTGCATGCGATGTAGATATATATTAAATATGTATATGTATGACATGTCATATTAGGAGACCAAATCATAGAAATATCTCTCGATAATATTAAGTCGGTAAACGTGAGGCAATTAGATTGACCCACGTGGCCTTCCATCGTTATGAGTAGGAACCGATTCCCGGTGTAGGTTGAGTTGGTCGAGTCCCTCGAGACTCACCTATATCGCGATTCGCTATCTTGCTTACGACATAGAGATGTCACCGGTGACCTGAGGGCATGGTATGCTTGGTCGAGTCCCTCGAGGGTATATCATCAAATCAGACTCAACTTGTAACGAAGGTGTTGACTTAACCGAGTATCATGGTTGGTCGAGTCCCTTGAGGCCATGGTGATTCGGAGGCCGAACAGGACGGGAATCACAAGGAGTTGTGATTGGTAAGAGTTGCCTACCTTTTAGGCTTAGTGTGATTGGTCGAGTCCCTCGAGGTTACACTAAGACGCTGATTGGATCCTGATCCCCACTAGAAGTCTACCGGAGACTTCCGTTTCACGTGCTGAGGGTGTCGCGTGACTCGTTAGTAAAATAGTGGGAGCATATTAAGATAGAAGTCCATATCTTGATAGTTTATTTCTTGCAAAATCTGCATGTTATTCATTTTTGCTACATCTTTATTTTCAGAAAATGTCGCTTTCAAATCCCTTACGTGGCATACTTGATGTCAACCGCCTCATTGGTCCAAATTATACGAATTGGCTCCGTAACTTGAGAATTGTTCTCATAGCGGAGAAAATCGTGTACGTCCTTGATACAGTGATGCCTACTACCAGAAGAAGGGGCAAGCGAGGATGAGATCGCTCGCTACGTGAAGTACATTGATGACTCCACTCTTGCTCAGATTCTCCTACATCTCTGCAAATTGTTTGAGGAACAGGGAAGGACTCAACGATATGAAATATCCAAGAGTCTTTTCCGCGCTAGGATGACTAAGGGGACACCGGTTCAGAACCATGTCCTAAAGATGATTGAGTGGATAGAGAAACTCACAGGTCTAGGAATGTTCCTAGAGGATAACTTGTGTGTGGACATTGTGCTTTAGTCCCTATCATATTCCTTTTCACAGTTCTTAATGAATTTTAATATGAACAAGTTTGAGGTGACTCTCCCAGAGCTCCTCAATATGTTGAGGGAGGCAGAGAGTACTATTAAGAAAGAGAAGCCAGTTCTCTACACTGGTGAGACCAGAAAGAAAAGGAAAGCAGAAAGGTCCCTTAAGAAGGGAAAGGGCAAGGGCAAACAAGGTAAAGCAAAGGTTGCTAAGAAAGACCCAGCAAAGGACAAAGGCCAGTGCTTCCACTATGGTAAAGATGGGCATTGGAAGAGAAACTGCAAAGAGTACCTTGCAGAAAGGGCGAAACAAAAGCTTGATGAAGCTTCAGGTACATTCATGATCAGTCTCCATTTGTCAAACTCTTATGATAACACATGGGTATTGGATACCGGTAGTGCTTATCATATATGCAATTCGTTGCAGGTTCTGGCAAGGCCTAGGAGACTTGAAAGAGGCGAGATGGACCTCAAGATGGGTAATGGAGCAAAAGTTACTGTATTAGCTATTGGCGAGGTCGCCCTACATCTGCCTAGTGGAGCTTTTATTGCATTAGATGCATGTTATTTTGTTCCTTCTATTATCAAAAACATTATCTCCATTTCATGTTTAACAGTTAGTGGATATAAATTTGTTTTTGAGAATAATGGTTGTTCGATATTATTAGATGATAAGATCATCACGAGAGGAATATTGCATAAAGGTTTGTTTATGCAAGACACTACTCCACAAATCATGAATGTAAGTGTCTAAGAGGAAACGAGATGAGGTGAACAGTGCATACCTGTGGCATTGAAGGCTAGGTCACATCCATGAAAGAATGATTCAAAAGTTGCTAAATGATGGATATCTAAATCCATTCGACTATATGTCTTATGCAACTTGTGAGCCTTGCATTCATGGAAAATTGACCAACTCTCCATTTAGTGGAACTGGAGAGAGAGCCACTGAGTTGTTGGAACTCATACATAGTGATGTATGTGGACCCATGTCAACTCATGCCATTGGAGGTTACTCCTACTTCATTACATTTACTGATGATTTCTCAAGGTATGGATATGTGTACTTAATGAAGTACAAATCCGAGGCCTTTGAGAAATTCGGAGAGTATAAGAATGAGGTGGAGAACCAGACTGGAAAGAGTATCAAAACTCTTCGATCAGATCAAGGAGGTGAGTACTTAAGTACAGAGTTTACTCAGTTCCTCAAGGACCATGGGATATTATCCCAATGGACACCTCCTTACACACCTCAGCTCAATGGTGTCTCTGAAAGGAGAAATCGTACTTTATTAGATATGGTACGGTCCATGATGAGTTTCGCTGACCTACTTCTAGGGATATACCCTAGAGACCACAGCTTACCTACTGAACAGAGTTCCAACTAAGTCGGTAGTGTCTACACCATATGAGATATGGAAAGGGAAGAAGCCTGATCTTAAGGTTATTAAGATTTGGGGCTGCCCAGCCCACGTTAAAAGACACAACCCCGATAAGTTAGAATCAAGGATAGAGCGATGCATATTTGTGGGATACCCCAAGGAAACTTGTGGGTATTACTTCTATCATCTCGAGGACCAAAAGGTCTTTGTAGCTAAGAGAGCAGTGTTCCTTGAGAAGGAACACATTCTTGGCGGAGACAGTGGGAGAATGATAGAGTTGAGCGAAGTTAGAGAACCAAGCTCAAGCACCACTCTACAACCCGAGTCTGTTCAGGTACCTAATACACAAGTTTCAACTTTACGCAGGTCTGATAGAGTATCTCATCCTCCTGAGAGATATGTGGGACATATTAGAGGAGAGGATGCTGATGATATTGATCCTCAGACCTACGAGGAGGCTATTATGAGTATAGACTCCGGGAAGTGGCAAGAAGCCATGAATTCTAAGATGGATTCTATGTACTCCAATAAGGTTTGGAACCTAGTTGATGCGCCCGAAGGTATTGTACCCATCGGTTGCAAGTAGATCTTTAAGAAAAAGATCAGAGAAGATGGAAAGGTAGAGACCTATAAAGCAAGGCTAGTGGCTAAGGGGTATCGTCAAAGGCAAGGTGTTGACTACGACGAAACCTTCTCACCCGTAGCAATGCTAAAATCCATCAGAATTCTATTGGCTATTGCAGCACACTATGATTATGAGATCTGGCAGATGGATGTGAAAACCGCATTCCTCAATGGGAACCTCGAGGAGGAGGTGTATATGATGCAACCTGAGGGATTCGTATCCAAGAACTGCCCAGATAAAGTGTGTAGGTTGCTTAAATCCATTTATGGACTAAAGCAAGCTTCCCGAAGTTGGAACATAAGATTTGATCAGTCAATCATATCTTATGACTTCGTTAAGAACGAAGATGAGCCTTGTGTATACAGGAAGGTAAGTGGGAGCGCTATCACCTTTTTGGTGTTATATGTGGATGACATCCTCATCATTGGGAATGACGTAGGAATGCTATCCACAATAAAGGCTTGGTTATCTAGACACTACTCCATGAAGGACTTAGGGGAAGCATCCTATATCTTGGGGATTAGAATCTATAGAGATAGATCCAAAAGGATGCTTGGCTTGTCCCAGTCCAGGTACATAGAAACCATTGTCAAAAGGTTTGGCATGGAAAATTCCAAGAGAGGTCTCATACCGATGAGACATGGGATATCGCTTTCTACGAGTATGTCCCCAAAGACTCCAGAAGAAAGGGCAAACTTGAATATGATACCTTATGCCTCAGAAATAGGGTCTATCATGTATGTCATGCTATGTACTAGGCCTGATATAGCGCATGCTCTGAGTGTCACGAGCAGGTATCAAGCGGATCCAGGCTTGGAGCACTGGAAAGCAGTAAAGTGTATCCTTATGTACTTGAGAAGGATTAATGATCTTTTACTAGTATATGGAGGTAATAGCCTTAAGGTTGAAGGCTTCACTGACTCAAGTTTTTGTTGAATCTCGGATTTTGATGATGAAGTCAATTGTCATTAGTTGTCTAATCTATGTGTTGAGATAAGTGTGCAGGATTAACTATGATGAAAGTTAGACAAGCAGCAGGAGTTGCGCCGGAGTCAAGTTCATGATCACGTTGGGAGTTCGAGAGTTCGATGGAAGTTCGGACGGTCGTCGAAGGTTCTGCGAGAACAGATCCGAGAAGTCCAGAAGCTTGCCAAGCGAAGCTCGTTGGAACTCGCCAAGTGGATCGTCGCAAAGTCCAGGAGTTTGCCGGAAGTCCGCAGGAGCATCACCGAGGGTTCATCGGATGATCGACGGAAGTTCGCCGGAAACTCGCCGGAAGAAGCGATTGACGCACCGAAGCAAAGCTGCAGAAATTGTCTTAGATTTAATCGTAGTTAGCACGTTGATTAAGTTGGAAAATGGGAGGTGATCCCATTAGCTTAATCTTGGGGCAATTGGGCCCCTGAAAGACTGAAATTGGGCCGAATGGAGCTAACCATTCGGACCCTGATTGCACCAGGAGGTGCAACCGCCCAGGCCAGGAGGTGGCACCGCCTGGGCTAAGCCTCCCAGCAAGACTGGGCGGTGCAACCTCCCCAGCCAGGAGGTGGCACCGCCTGAGCTCAGTCTTCGAGCTAGACTGGGCGGTGCAACCTCCCTGACAGAGAGGTGGCACCGCCTGAGCTCAGTCTTCGAGCTAGACTGGGCGGTGCAACCTCCGTGACAGAGAGGTGGCACCGCCTGGGCTCGGTCTTCGAGCTCTGGCAGAGAGGTGCAACCGCCTCAGTCAAGAGGTGGCACCGCTTGGGGCTCAGTCTCCGAGCCAGACTCAGGCGGTGCAACCGCCCCTGACAGAGAGGTGCAACCGCCTGGGCTCAGTCTTCGAGCTCTGCCAGGCGGTGCAACCTCTCCAATCAAGAGGTGCAACCGCCTGATCCCGGAATTCCGGGATTTGATCGTTTTGAGCTCCAAATTTGAATTGGGTTGGGGCCTATAAATACCCCACCCATTCAGTACTGAAAAGATACAGACCTACACCGAAATCTTGATCTTTTCTGTGATTCTAAGAGCTCAAAAGTGTTGTAAAGCCTTTAAGTCTCCTCCTTCTGTTCTTCAAGTTTTGAGTTGTAAAGTGAGGAGAGAAAGGTCTGTAAAGGTTGTCTCCTGAGCCTGTCAAAAGGAGAGAAATTGTAAAAGGGCAATTGGCCTTCGCCTATTGAAGGAAGGCCTCTAGTTGACGTCGGTGACCTCGTCGGTGGAGGAAGCCAAAAGTGGAGTAGGTCAAGACTGACCGAACCACTCTAAATCTCTGGTTTGCGTTTATTTTGAGCACTTTATCATTACTGCAAACCTCCTTCATAACTACTTCTCTCTGCACTTTTACGAACAAGTTTCTAAGTGTTGTTCCTTCCGAATCTGCATTCAGACGTAAATCGGTGTTTTCGTACATTACAGTTTACGTTTACGTTTTGATTCTGCCAAACTGTCTTCTGCGTCTTCACGAACAAGTTTCTAAGTGCTGATCTTTCCAAATCTGCTTTCAGACGTAAACCAGTGTTTTCGTGCGATATTTACATTGCAGTTTACGTTTACGCCTTGATTCTGCAAAACTGTCTTCTGCGCTTTTACGAACGAGTTTCTAAGTTCAGATCCCTTTGAAACTGCGTCTAGACGTAAAATTGCGTTTAGACGTAAAACTGTCCAAACTGTGTTTAGACGTTTTAGACGTAAATCTACGTTTAGACGTAAATCTACATTTAAACGTAAATCTACGTTTAGACGTAAAACTGCGTTTAGACGTAAACTACGTTTAAATGTAAAACTGCGTTTTAGACGTAAACTGAGTTTAGACGTAAATCTGCGTTTAGACGTAAATCTGCGTTTAGACGTAAATCTACGTTTAGACGTAAAACTGTGTTTAGACGCAAACTGCATTTAGACGTAAATTGTGTTTAGACGCAAACTGCGTTTAGATGAAAACTGCGCTTAGATGCAAACTGGGTTTAGACGTAAATTGTGTTTAAAAGTAAAACTGCGCTTAATCTTAAGTAATCTTAAAATTGGCTTTTACATCGAAATCGTTTTTATCGAACGAACGCAGCTTTCATTTTTAATCGCTGTAAGATATCCGCTGCACTAATTCACCCCCCCCTCTTAGTGCTCTCGATCCTAACAATTGGTATCAGAGCAAGGTTAACTCTCTAACGGATTAAAACTCAAGAGAAATGGCATACACCGGAAACCAAGAGGGGCATTCTATTACGCGTCCACCCATGTTCAATGGGACGGACTACACCTACTGGAAGACCCGAATGAGGATCTTTCTTATTTCTATGGATTTTGAATTGTGGAATCTTGTAGAAAACGGATTTTCGAAGTCTTCTCTTCCAATGATCGATTGGAATGATTTGGAGAAGAAGGCTTTCGCTCCTAATGCAAAGGCTATGAATGCCTTATTTTGTGCACTTGACAAAAACGAGTTTAATCGTGTTTCAACTTGTGAAACTGCATTTGATATTTGGCACACACTCGAAGTGACCCATGAAGGCACAAGTAGAGTAAAAGAGTCAAAAATCAATTTGCTGTTACATTCTTTCGAACTTTTCCGGATGAAACCGAGTGAAACCATTGGCGACATGTTTACCCGTTTCACGGATGTCGTCAACGGTCTAAAAGGACTCGGAAAGAGCTTTTCGGATTTTGAGCTTATTAATAAGATACTAAGATCCCTTCCTAAGAGTTGGGATCCTAAAGTCACGGCTATTCAAGATGCAAAAGATCTGCGAAATTTCCCTCTTGAAGAATTAATCGGGTCATTAATGACCTACGAAATGACTTGTAAAGCTCATGAAGAGCAAGAAGACATCCTTCCAAAGAACAGGAAGGATATGGCACTCAAAACTTCTGAAGATCACTTGAGAGAAAACTCAAGTGATGAGGACTGTGACGATGACTTGGCACTTCTAACTAGAAAATTTAAAAAATACATTAAAAGAAACAAGTTTAAGAATGATAATAAAAATAAACTTGAACCCAAGAAGGATCAAGTTATCTGCTATGAGTGCAAAAAGCCGGGACACTACAAGAGTGATTGTCCCCAAGCCAAAAAGAGAACAACAAAGAAGAAGGCGCTCAAAGCAACATGGGATTATTCGAGCGCATCTGAGGAAGAGGAGTCCAACACCGAGCAAGTTGCTCATTACGCCTTAATGGCTATCGGAGAGGAGGTACGAATTCATTAAATGCTAATTTATCTTTCGATGAATTATTAAATGCTTTCAATGACTTATTTGACGAATGCAAGAGTATCAGTAGAAAATATAAATTGCTAAAAAAGGTGCATGATAGTCTTACTTGTGAGTTTGACAAGTTAAAAGTTGAACATCATGATAGTTTAAGTTCATGTATCAAATGTCATGATTTAGAAACTTTCCAAAAAGAAAACCTGCTACTCAAGGACACCTTGAAGAAATCCGAGGTTGGTAGCAAGTCATTGAACATGATCCTTGCAAACAAGGGTCACGTTCCAAAAAGAAGTGGAATTGGATTTGTAAGAAGTCCTCACCTAAATCCAACCACTTTCATAAAAGGCTCCATCTTACATGTTCAACACCAAGCAAAATGTAACTTTTGTTGTAAATTTGGACACAAGACACATTGTTGTCCATTCAAGAAAATAAGTCCAAACAAATTGATTTGGGTTCCTAAAGGAACCATGACAAATTCTATGCAACATGATAAGAAGTGTAGATCTATTTGTGAGGCACCCAAAAGCAAATGGGTACCTAAAAATTATCCTTTCTTGTAGAAACCCACACCATCCCAAGCTAGAAGCAAGAGATGGTACCTTGATAGTGGATGCTCAAGGCATATGACCGGAGATCCATCTCAATTCTCTAAGCTCACTAGCATAGATGAAGGCTATGTTACCTTCGGAGACAACAACAAGGGTAAAATCATTGGCAAAGGAACCATAGGTAACAAATCCAACTTCCTTATTGAAGATGTTTTGTTAGTTGATGGTTTAAAACATAACCTCTTGAGCATTAGTCAATTATGTGATAAAGGATACATTGTCAAATTCGAATCCAATGCTTGTATCATTGAAAAACCCCATAAAAACATGTCTATGATTGCATTAAAACAAAATAACGTATACACTATTGACATCAATGATTTGTGTAATGAAATGTGTTTTTCAGTTTTAAATGAGGATGCTTGGCTATGGCATAGAAGATTAGGTCATGCTAGCATGAAACTAATCACTCAAATATCATCTAAAGAACTTTTAAGAGGAATTCCTCATATCAAGTTCATCAAAGATAATGTATGTGATGCTTGCCAATTAGGTAAACAGATTAAGGGTAGTTTCAAGACTAAAAATCAAATAAGCACCTCTAGGCCCTTACAATTGATCCATATGGACTTGTTCGGACCAATCTCTTCATCAAGTCTAGGAGGTAGCAAATATGCCTTTGTCATTGTTGATGACTATAGCAGATATACATGGACCTACTTCTTAAAACAAAAAAATGAATGCTTTAGATATTTTACCAAGTTCTGTAAACTTGTTCAAAATGAGAAGGGTTCTATGATTTCGTCAATAAGAAGTGATCATGGTGGAGAATTTCAAAACCACGATTTCCAAGAATTCTGTGAACTCAATGGATATAACCATAATTTCTCTACTCCAAGAAATCCTCAACAAAATGGGGTAGTAGAAAGAAAAAATCAAAATCTACAAGAAATGACAAGAACCATGTTGAATGAACACAGCCTACCCAAATACTTTTGGGCCGAAGCTGTAAACACTGCATGTTATATTTTGAATAGAGTACTAGTAAGACCCTTACTCACCAAAACTCCTTATGAGTTATGGAATAACAAAAAACCCAATGTTTCATATTTTAAAGTCTTTGGGTGTAAGTGTTTTATCTTAAATGAAAAAGATAACTTAGGAAAATTTGATGCTAAATCCGATGAAGGAATCTTTCTTGGTTATTCTTCGGTTTCTAAAGCTTTTCGTATCTTCAATAAAAGAACTTTAATTATTGAAGAATCCATTCATGTTGTCTTTAATGAGATTTCTGAAATTAAGAAAAATGATCTTGATGATGATGTTAATTTTGATTCCTTAAATTTAAATGAAACCCCTTCTCCAACTAGCAACTTGGATGCATCCACTTCCGAAACATCCTTACCCAAGGATTGGAAGTATGTAGATGCTCATCCTAAGGAGCTAATATTAGGAGACACATCAAAGGGGGTTCAAACACGATCTTCTTTTAAAAATTTTTGTGCCAACACCGCCTTTCTCTCCCAAATTGAACCCAAATGTGTTGATGAAGCCATAAAAGATGATTCATGGATTATCGCAATGCAAGATGAATTGAATCAATTTGAGAGAAATAAGGTGTGGACGCTTGTTCCTAGGCCAAATGACCATTTAGTAATTGGTACTAAATGGGTTTTCAGAAACAAGCAAGATGAAAATGGTATCGTGGTTAGAAACAAGGCTAGATTAGTGGCCAAAGGTTTCAACCAAGAAGAAGGTATTGATTACGAAGAAACCTTCGCACTTGTGGCTCGATTGGAAGCCATAAGGATGCTCCTTGCCTATGCTAGTAGTAATAATTTTAAGTTATTTCAAATGGATGTTAAAAGTGCTTTTCTAAATGGCTTTATTTCCGAAGAAGTTTATGTTGAACAACCTCCTGGATTTGAAAATAATAGCCTCCCTAATCATGTGTTTAGATTAACTAAAGCTCTCTATGGTTTAAAACAAGCCCCAAGGGCTTGGTATGAGAGACTTAGTTCTTTTCTTATCAAAAATAATTTTACAAAAGGCAAGGTTGATACTACATTGTTCATCAAAAATTTTGAAAATAATTTTCTCATTGTTCAGATTTATGTTGATGATATTATCTTTGGCTCTACAAATGAATCTCTTTGTGAATCTTTTGCTAAAACTATGAGTCTTGAATTCGAAATGAGCTTAATGGGAGAATTAACATTCTTCTTAGGTTTACAAATCAAACAACTAAGCAATGGCATCTTTATTAGTCAAACTAAATATGCCATGAATTTATTAAAAAGGTTTAATATGAACAACTCAAAGGCTAGTAACACTCCTATGAGCACCTCCACTAAGTTAGAAATTGATGAAAGTGGAGAAAGCTTTGATCAAAAAACTTATAGGGGTATGATAGAAAGTTTACTTTACCTCACTACAACCAGACCAGACATCATGTTCAGTGTAGGACTTTGTGCTAGATTTCAATCAAACCCTAAGATATCTCATCTCAAAGCAGTTAAAAGAATATTTAGATATCTTAATGGTACCACAAATCTAGGATTATGGTACCCAAAATCAGAAAATTTTGAATTAATTGCTTATGCTGATGCAGACTTTGCTGGCTGTAGATTAGATAGAAAAAGCACATCAGGATCATGTCAATTCTTAGGACATGCCCTTGTTTCCTGGTCATCAAAGAAACAAAACTCGGGTGCACTATCAACAACCGAAGCTGAATATATTGCAGCAAGTGCATACTGTGCACAAGTTGTATGGATGAAAAACACTTTAGAAGATTACATAGTTAATCTTAAAGATATTCCCATTAAATGTGATAACACGAGTGCAATTTGTTTAACCAAGAATCCTATACAACACTCAAGAACAAAACATATTGATATTAGACATCACTTTATACGAGATCATGTCACTAATCATGACGTAACCATAGAGTTCATTGATACCAAACATCAACTAGCTGACATTTTTACAAAACCTCTAAGTGAAGAACAATTTGATTTCATTAGAAGAGAATTAGGAATGTTGACGTGTCCGAATAAATAAACTTGCTAAAATTATTTTTCGGACTATATTGAATTATCAAAACACTTGATTGCCATGTGAAAATCTGCAACAAAATCTTGTCCGAATGCATCTTATTTATTCGAATGCTATAAAACAGATTTTCTCGTACACTTTCATGAATAAATTTGATGAAGTAATTCCTGTGTATGTATTCCATCCTGCAAAATCTTTACGTATACAATATAACAAAAAGGGGAAGAAGTATTCAAAGCAATCTATGTAAAATTCCTCTATTAGCTTGCTAATATTATTTTCCTGGTATCACAATTACTAGGCTTTTTGTTGATGACAAAGGGGGAGAAATATATGAATTGATAAACACTGCTATGATTATGCCATCCTTGCATCACCAAGAAATATATGAACATATGCTAAAGTTTGCATTATGCCCTGAGTTGATATATGAACACTGCTATGATTAGAAATACTATGAGTGATGCTATAAACACTGCTATAATTATGCCATCCTTGCATCACCAAGAAATATATGAACATGTGCTAAAGTTTGCATTATGCCCTGAGTTGATATCTTATCATGTGAAGAAAATGCAAAACTTGCTAGAATATTTCAAATGTGTGCATCATGTAATAGTGCTTCACAGCTTTATATAATAATGTTCAAACTACATGATGAATAGTTACAAACACAATCATACAAACTTGATGATGTATGTCAAGCCTTGACATCATCTTTGAAGAGATACATCATGAGTATCATGATGGGAGTATTGATAAGTTTAACTGATCTAACTTATCAATACGTCACTTGAATTCTTGGGTCTTGAATTCAAGGTTGACTTATCTCAACTATGGCATATAGACAGGGGGAGTTAAGGATAACTCCATTATCAATTGATTGTCATCATCAAAAAGGGGGAGATTGTTGAATCTCGGATTTTGATGATGAAGTCAATTGTCATTAGTTGTCTAATCTATGTGTTGAGATAAGTGTGCAGGATTAACTACGATGAAAGTTAGACAAGCAGCAGGAGTTGCGCCGGAGTCAAGTTGATGATCACGTTGGGAGTTCGAGAGTTCGACGGAAGTTCGGACGGTCGTCGGAGGTTCTGCGAGAACAAATCCGAGAAGTCCAGAAGCTTGCCAAGTGAAGCTCGTCGGAACTCGCCAAGTGGATCGTCGCAAAGTCCAGGAGTTTGCCGGAAGTCCGCAGGAGCATCACCGAGGGTTCATCGGATGATCGACGGAAGTTCGCCGGAAACTCGCCGGAAGAAGCGATTGACGCACCAAAGCAAAGCTGCAGAAATTGTCTTAGATTTAATCGTAGTTAGCACGTTGATTAAGTTGAAAAATGGGAGGTGATCCCATTGGCTTAATCTTGGGGCAATTGGGCCCCTGAAAGACTGAAATTGGGCCGAATAGAGCTAACCATTCGGACCCTGATTGCACCAGGAGGTGCAACCGCCCAGGCCAGGAGGTGGCACCGCCTAGGCTAAGCCTCCCAGCAAGACTGGGCGGTGCAACCTCCCCAGCCAGGAGGTGGCACCACCTGAGCTCAGTCTTCAAGCTAGACTGGGCGGTGCAACCTCCCTGACAGAGAGGTGGCACCGCCTGAGCTCAGTCTTCGAGCTAGACTGGGCGGTGCAACCTCCCTGACAGAGAGGTGGCACCGCCTGGGCTCGGTCTTCGAGCTCTGGCAGAGAGGTGCAACCGCCTCAGTCAAGAGGTGGCACCGCTTGGGGCTCAATCTCCGAGCCAGACTCAGGCGGTGCAACCGCCCCTGACAGAGAGGTGCAACCGCTTGGGCTCAGTCTTCGAGCTCTACCAGGCGGTGCAACCTCTCCAGTCAAGAGGTGCAACCGCCTGATCCCGGAATTCCGGGATTTGATCGTTTTGAGCTCCAAATTTGAATTGGGTTGGGGCCTATAAATACCCCACCCATTCAGCACTGAAAAGATATAGACCTACACCGAAATCTTGATCTTTTCTGTGATTCTAAGAGCTCAAAAGTGTTGTAAAGCCTTTAAGTCTCCTCCTTCTGTTCTTCAAGTTTTGAGTTGTAAAGTGAGGAGAGAAAGGTCTGTAAAGGTTGTCTCCTGAGCCTGTCAAAAGGAGAGAAATTGTAAAAGGGCAGTTGGCCTTCGCCTATTGAAGGAAGGCCTCTAGTTGACGTCGGTGACCTCGTCGGTGGAGGAAGCCAAAAGTGGAGTAGGTCAAGACTGACCAAACCACTCTAAATCTCTGGTTTGCGTTTATTTTGAGCACTTTATCATTACTGCAAACCTCCTTCATAACTACTGCTCTCTGCGCTTTTACGAACAAGTTTCTAAGTGCTGTTCCTTCCGAATCTGCATTCAAACGTAAATCGGTGTTTTCGTACATTACAGTTTACGTTTACGTTTTGATTCTGCCAAACTGTCTTCTGCGTCTTCACGAACAAGTTTCTAAGTGCTGATCTTTCCAAATCTGCTTTCAGACGTAAACCAGTGTTTTCGTGCGATATTTACATTGCAGTTTACGTTTACGCCTTGATTCTGCAAAACTGTCTTCTGCGCTTTTACGAACGAGTTTCTAAGTTCAGATCCCTTTGAAACTATGTCTAGACGTAAAATTACGTTTAGACATAAAACTATCCAAACTGTGTTTAGACGTTTTAGACGTAAACTGAGTTTAGACGTAAATCTGCGTTTAGACGTAAATCTGCGTTTAAACGTAAATCTGCGTTTAGACGTAAAACTGCGTTTAGACGCAAACTACGTTTAAACGTAAAACTACGTTTTAGACGTAAACTGAGTTTAGACGTAAATATGCGTTTAGACGTAAATCTACGTTTAGACGTAAATCTGCGTTTAGACGTAAAATTGCGTTTAGACGCAAACTGCATTTAGACTTAAATTATGTTTAGACGCAAACTGCGTTTAGACGAAAACTGCGCTTAGACGCAAACTGGGTTTAGACGTAAACTGCGTTTAAAAGTAAAACTGCGCTTAATCTTAAGTAATCTTAAAATCGGCTTTTACATCGAAATCGTTTTTATCGAACGAACGCAGCTTTCATTTTTAATCGCTGTAAGATATCCGCTACACTAATTCACCCCCCCCCCCCTCTTAGTGCTCTCGATCCTAACAGTTTTCAGTCTCATGTCAATGATAGCAAGTCGAATTCAGGGTATGTGTACACCTTGAATGGACGAGCAGTGTGCTGGAAGAGTTCAAAACAAAATACCACTGTTGACTCGACCATAGAGGCGGAGTACATTGCTGCATCAGATGCAGCGAAGGAGGGAGTCTAGGTGAAGAAGTTCATTACAGATTTGGGAGTCGTGCCGGGTAGCGAGGAGCCGATCTCCTTATATTGCAATAATAACGGGGCGATTACTCAAATAAGGGAACCCGAGTCTCATCAGAAGTGTTCTGAGGAGGTTCCAACTTATCAGAGAGATCGTAACCCGAGGATATGTAGCAGTGGAAAGAGTTCCATCCGAAGATAACATTGCAGATCCATTGACAAAGCCGTTGTCTCAGATTGTCTTTGAGCGTCACAGGAGTCTGATGGGGATCAGACACATAGGTGATTGGCTTTAGGTCAAGTGGGAGATTGCTAGTCATAGGTGCCCAGCAAGCCAATCACGTGAGTGATGGCACGTGTGACTTGATACATAATCTTTTTGCTTATTATATTTGGCGTATATCACTTTATAACAATTGCATATGTGCATATATATATTGTGATGTCCTTGGATTTGTGCAATGGGAATCGGATCGTGATGAGATCACGATAATGAGATCGATTCACCTTTAAACACATATCCTAAATAATCCCGGTCATAGGTTACTCGAGAAGGACATCGTGATAATCGGATAGACTGGTGTGTTGTATACCCGTCCATATGATGGATGTAGCTGGTCTCATAGCTGCTCGTGTAGGGACACTAGGGATACAGTACAGGTGCTCATTGGAGAATGAGTTCACTGATTGATCCGCTTACGGAATGCTGGATGGTTGATGATGGCTTATTGTCAGACAGCGATTCCGTAGTCCTAGTGGTGTATCTGGTCCTTAGACTTGAGACACCAAGGATGTCCTGTATGAGTGCTCCACTCTTTGATACCAGACTTATAGGTTTGGCTGTCCCCAGATCTAGTACAGCTGGTCATTGGGAGTGGTAGTCGACCTTACGAGGGCTATTGAGTGTCAATAGAGGATCATCCACTCTCGGCGTCATGAGAGGAATATCCTATGTGTTCTTGCTCAGACAAATCCCTAGCTAGGGTCATTCGGGTTGAGAGAGAAAGAGTTCTCCGGGAGAATCCGATTAGAGCGAGACTCGAGTAGAAACCGTATGGGTTTGACAGCACCATGCTCGATATACGGTCTCTGGGATATTAGATGGATGAGGGACTATAGGTACATGGTAACTGAGGACAGACAGGTCCAATGGATTGGATTCCCCTGTATCGTCTGGGGACTACGGCGTAGTGGCCTAGTATGTCCGTAGTCGATGAGTCGAGTGAATTATTACAGAGATAATAATTCACTGAGTTAGAAGGAGTTCTGACAGGTATGACTCACGGCCAGCTCGATATTGGGCCTAGAGGGTCACACACATATGGTAGGCATTACGATGAGTAGAGGTTCGGATATGAGATATCCGACGGAGCCCTTGTCTTATTGGATGCAGATCCAATACCCACTAGGGAAGGACCCATTAGGGTTTGACACGGGATCTCTATAAATAGGAGGGATTCACAGCCTCAGAGGCTAGAGTCTTTGCTTGCCTTTCCTATTCTCCTCTCCCTCTCCACCTCAGAGTAGGCCTGGAGTTTTGAGGAGCGTCGTCGCAACCCTGCTGTGTGGATCACCGCTAGAGAGGAGGACGCTTGACCTCCTTCACCCTCTCCTAAGGATCTGCAAGGAAACAGGGATATACGATCTCCCTAGGTAACACAATCTCTATACGCAGTTTTGTGTTTTGCGGATTTTTTGCGCACCAATCTTCGCACGACGACGAACATCTTTTTGGGAATCGGGGATTTTTGTTTTCTTGTTCTTCCGCTGCGCATATGATGTCGCCCCCCAATGATTTCCCAATACATGATATATTGGAGGAATAACTGGGTCACAATCTGCTAATCCTTCTGCAGAAGTCTTGGCTGGTGTCTTCTTCTTCAAATCCTCAAAGAAGACCACATCTCTGCTTCTGAACACCTTCTGCTTTTCTGGATCCCAAAGCCTGTAACCAAACTGATCATGTGAGTAACCAAGAAAAATACATTCTTTAGACTTACCATCCAGCTTGGACCTCTCATTGTCTGGAACATGTGCAAATGCACGACAACCAAACACCCTCAAATGCCTGTAGGAAACATCTTTCCCTAACCATACATGCTCTGCAACATCACTATCTAGGGTTGTACATGGTGATAAGTTGATCACATCAACTGCAGTCCTCAAAGCCTCATCCCAAAACCTTTTAGGTAGCTTAGCTTGTGAAAGCATACATCTGATCTTTTCCATGATGGTGCGGTTCATCCTCTCTGCAATTGCATTATGTTGAGGTGTACCAGGAACTGTCAGCTCATGTTGGATCCCATGTGACCTGCAATAGTCATTAAACAATCCCGTATACTCACCACCATTATCTGATCTTATGTATTTCAATTTCCTTTCTGTCTCCCTTTCAACCCTGGCATGAAACTCTTTGAAGACATTAATAACCTGATCTTTGGTCTTCAAAGCATAAGCCCAAACTTTCCTGGAAAAATCATCTATAAAAGTGACAAAATAAAGTGCACCACTTATACCAAGAATATCAACAGATCCACCAGGAGTTTTTGTCCTCAAAGGACCATATACATCTGTATAAACACGGTCTAAGGCATGCATTTTTCTAGACAAAGCAGCACTAGTAAATAAAACTCTATGTTGTTTACTAGCCAAATAATCAATACAAGAGTTCAGATGTATACCTCTGAGATCTGGTAATACCTCTCTCTTGGAAAGAGCTTGCAGCCCCTTCTCGCTCATATGTCCCAATCACCTATGCCACAACTCCATACTGAAGTCTTTCTCTGTAGCATTTAACTGCTCACCATAAGCTTTAGCCTGCAACCTGTACAAAGTATGGCATTTCTTTCCACTAGCTATAACAAGAGAACTCTTACTGAGCTTCCATTGCCCTCTGTGAAATCTGCTTTCATACTCTTCATCATCTAGTCTTCCAACTGAAATTAAATTCAGCCTCAAGTCAACCACATGCCTAACATTCTTAAGTACCAACTTGCAGCCAAGGTTGGTCTTTAAATGGATATCACCCATGCCAATGATGTCTGTTGTGCCATAGTTGCCCATCTTGACAACACCAAAGTTTCCAGACCTGTATATAGCAAAAAACTCTCTCCGAGGTGTAGCATGATAAGAAGCACTTGTGTCAATTACCCACTCAAGATCCTGACACACACAAGAAAAAATATCATCAGAAGGAGACAAAATCAAATAATCACCACCCTGCACTGTAGCTGTAGTATTATCCTTTGACTTTGTAGACTCCACTTATTTTCCCTTTTTCTTGTTCTTCTTAGGTTGCTTACATTGGTTCTTGTAATGTCCTTTCTCACCACAGTTATAGCAAACAATATCTTTTCTTGATCTTGACTTGCTCCTACCCATACGTGAACTACTTCTAGACTTTGACCTTCCTCTGTTATCTGAGATAAGTGCTTGTGAATCATTCTGAGATGTTGTCGAACTCTTTCTTCTCAACTCCTCATTCAACAAACTGCTTGTTACTTGACTCATAATGACAATACCATCTGACGCAGAATTACTAAGGGAAACCACCAGTGTCTCCCAACTTTCTGGTAATGAACTGAGAAGTAACAATGCCTGCAACTCATCATCAAGAGACATTTTCATAGAGGATAACTGGTTAGTAATACTCTGCATTTCATTCAAATGCTCAGCAATAGAAGCACCCTCTCTATATTTTAGGTTCACAAGTTTTTTGATCAAAAAAGCTTTGTTGCCAGCTGTTTTTCTTTCATAGAGACTTTCCAATTTTTTCCAAAGAGAATATGCAGAAATTTCAGTAGAAATATGGTGAAAGACATTATCATCAAGCCATTGTCTAATAAACCCAATTGTTTTTCGATCTAACCTCTTCCACTCATCATCTGTCATAGTTGTAGGTTTTGCACTATCCCCTTGCAAAGGTCCATACAAATCTTTGCAATACAAGAGATCTTCCATTCTTGGTTTCCATATCATCCAATTATTTCCATTCAAACTAATAATGCGAGAAATATTACTGGCCTCCATGTTCAAATACAAAAATTAAATCACCAAAACCCCGCTCTGATACCAGTTGATGGGGATATAAAGAGGAATAACCTTTGTATATGAACAAATACTAGAAGACCATAATACGCAGCGGAATAAAATAGAAACACAATCAAACAGAACACTAAGATATACGTGGAAAACCCCTTCAATGTGAAGGGTAAAAACCACGGGGCAAACTAGAGATAATCCACTATGAGAATAATGAATATACAAATCTCAATCTCTTGCCCAAAACCCTAGCAACAACCACAAGAGAATAACTGGGATACAAGGATCACGTCACTGCCCACAATATCTAAAACCTCCCCAAGTAATCACAGCAAGAGTCTACTGTAGATTTGATCTAACCTGAGATGAGAACACTACTAGATGATTGAGAACAGTCTCTCTACGTTGTCCTTGTCTTCTTCCCTTTCTTTCTCTTCCTTTTCTGCCTTGTTCTCCTTCTTCTCTTTGGAATCTCGTGGCCCTTAAGATCTGCCTCGTTGCTACCTTTTTATAGCCTTTTTCTGCTTCTAAAACGCAGCCACCACACCCCCCTAATCTTAATTAGGGTTAGGTTAAGAGGGGGTGTGGGCTATGGGCTGCCCTAGCCCACATGGGCTGAATATGGGCTATCAGCCCAACAACCCAAACCAGTTTGAATTTGGAGCTCAAAACTGTCATCTCCCGGAATTCCGGGGTCTAGCAGTTGCACCGCCTGACTAGGGCGGTTGCACCGCCTGGTAGAGCTCGGAGACTGAGCCTCTAGGCGGTGCCACTGCTTGTCAAAGGCGGTTGCACCGCTTGGCAGAGCTCGGAGACTAAGCCTCTAGGCAGTGCCACCGCTTGACAGGGGCGGTTGCACCGCCTAGTCTCGCTCGAAGACTGAGCCCTAGTGGTGCCACCGCCTGCATGGGGCGGTTGCACCGCCCAGCCTCACTGGGAGAGCCTTTCCTGGGCGGTGCCACCGCCGACCCTGGCGGGGCCACCGCCTGGCAGGAATTCTAGTCCGAATGGGTTGATCCATTCAGCCCAATTTGGGTCTGTCAAGGGCCCAATTGCCCCCAGATTAAGTTAATGGGATCACCTCCCATTCCTAAATTAATCTACATGCTAACTATGACATTTCTTAAGACATTTACTGTAACTTGCTCCGGTGCGTCAATCGCTTCTTCCGGCGAGCTTCCGGCGAACTTTCGTCGATCATCCGATGAACCCTCGGTGATGCTCCTATGGACTTCGACAAACTTCTGGACTTGCGACGATCCACTTGGCGAGTTCCGACGAGTTTCTTTGGCAAGCTCCTGGACTTCTCGGATTTGTCCCCGCAGAACCTCCGACGACCGTCCGGACTTCCGTCGAACTCTCGAACTCCTAATGTGATCATAGTCTTGACTCTGGAACAACTCCTGCTGCATGTCTTACTTCCATCATAGTTAATCCTGCACATGTAAAACAAAACTTCGATCGAGACAATTAATCCTAATCAATTAACCAAGTTGTCCAGCATGTTATTGGTCCCTCGACGCTTTGTCCGATTATTCGGCGCATCGTCCTCTCCTGTGGCCTATTGCCCAATCGGCCAGTTGACTCCGCAACTCCGATATCCTTGGCACAATACCCGATCTTCTTGGCCCGATGCCCGAGTCCACGGCCCGAAGCCTTCTATCGATACGTCGACCGATCCACCGGCCCGACGTCCAATCTTCTAACATGTTCCTCCAGCACAACATGATTTTTCCTGCTTTAATTATCTCATCCTGATCGAAGCATCCTACGTCACTCAAAACGCAGATTAAATCATAAACATATATCAAGTGGTTTCATCATCAAAATACGAGATTCAACAATCTCCCCCTTTTTGATGATGACAACCACTTGATGACGGAGTTAACCTTAACTCCCGGAGCTTAAACAAACTCCCCCTATCAATATGCCATATTGATAGAACCTTGAATTCAAACTGAATTCAAGTCATTGCAATATTCATCATGAATACTTGCAACACGTTATTATGAACTTATGCATAGACTTATGCATTAACATATCATGTCATCAACATACTTCTCCCCCTTTGTCATCAACAAAAAGGAGAAGTACAACTATTCTTTGTGTTTGTAATATAAGTTAAACTCATTGCATGAAAAATATAATATCAAGTTTTATCATCATGTAGTTTTGAAGCTAGAAAATTTAGCAAGTATTACATCATGCTTAGAACATTCAAGCTATCAAGTTTTAGATATGCAAGTTTTACAGCATACAAGATAGCACTTTTGGTAATGTTCAAGATAGCAAGTTCTACATCATGCAAGCTAGCAATATTATAACATTTTAGAATATGCAAGCTAGCAATTTAGAGATGTTCAAGAAAGCAACTCTTGCTTCTTGAAATACGCAAGTTTACAAGCTAGCAAATTTTTGATTCCTTTGCAATGTTTGAGCTCGCAATTTTGTTTCCGTTGCAAAGTGCAAGTTTAGCATGTTTAGCATCTTGAGATAGGCAAGATAGAACATTTTTGCATTTTCTTGAGATTTCAAGCTAGCAATTATCGGTGATGTTCAAGATAGCAATTTCTTCTCTTTTGATAAGTGTAATTTTTGCTTTCGTCTTGAATTGTGCAAGCTAGCTAGTTTGCCTCTTTTGAGATAGCAATTTTTTGCTTCTCTTTAGATCACAAGCTAGCAATTCTAGCAAATTTTACATCATGCAAGGTAGCAAATTTTTGTGATGTTCAAGATGTCAAGTTCTTTTCCTTGCAATATGTAAGCTAGCAAATATTTGCTTCCTTTGCAAAGTGCATGTTTCTAAATTTTGCAAGATGAGCTAGCGATATTTCTCCCCCTTTGTCAATGTCAAAAAGAAGGGAAGACCCTTTGCATCAATTTCTAAATCATGACAAAGGCAATTTTAATCATGATTCACATCATATGCAATACATCATATACATCATAATAAAAGGCATAAGTATTACATGCATAATGCCAAATCATCATGTATATAAAATATAACATCATCATTACATACATGATTCCAAATCATCATTCTATCATAAAATGATAATTATTGATTTTCACATTATTTCAAAAAAAATCAAAGTGTTGCATGCCTTTTTATCTAAGGGAAAAATCATAGTATTGGATGCATCATTCTAAAATATTTCAAGCCATGCAAGCCATAAATACAAAGAAATCATGTCATGAAGGATAAAATCATTTGAATACCAAAAGACATAATTCATATAGTAAATATCTTCTTTAAATAAAATATCAAGAAAAATCATAGGAGTACAAAGAAGAGATCTTGTTTTAAAAGAAAATCAAGTAATAAATCTAAGAACTCACAAGGAAAAATCATGATTCATTTAGAAAATCTCCTCTTATGAAAATATCAAGTAGAATAGTAGGAGATCGATTAATGAGAAATTTTGATTCATAATAAAATCTCATGTATCGAATATCGAGAAATCAAAATGATGATTTATATAAAAAATATCACAAGTTATATTCAAGAGAAAAATCATCATTCATTTTCACCTCATTCAATTTGTCAAATCAACATTTCTTAGATATGTATGATACCAAAACATAGTTTCAAATGTTTGACATATAACATGCATAAATTCAAAAATTAAAAGGAGAAGGGAATAATTCAAAAGTACAAAGATTTCAACCATCTCATAAACAAATGTAAGACCAAGTCATGAATCTAAAATTCCATAAATCAAAATGATCATCAAAGGTAATCTCATGTTATTCCAAGAAATCAATATTATGATTTTGATAAAACTCATTTCAAATTCAAATCATCAAAATCACTTTTATGGTTCACAAAATTCATAACATAGGTAGATTCATAATTTCATTGATAATATATTTTCCTCCCTTTTTTTAAGTATTTCATTTTAAGTGATTGATTTCATGTTAGCATGCTTTTTCATTTATGTTAAATAAAAACATGCATTAACATTTAGGACCGAAAAATGAATTTTGTCATAAAATCATCAAAATCAATAGATTCTCAAAAATAAATTGTTATGATCAAGAAAATTCGAAAATAAAATTTAACACTTTCAAGCATTCGGACAAGATTTTGCTATAGATTTTTAAGTTCAATCATGAAGATAAAACATGCTCATGATCATGAAAATTTTTGTATCCAAAACACATAATTTTTAACATGTTATTAAGGCATGTAATAGTGTAAAATCATCATGTATAGCTTAAAATCTCATGCATAAAATTATCAATCAAAATATTTAATATTACATCATTATGCATTTCTTCGAATCAAACATGCTTTTATTTAATCAAAATCGAGAAATAACAATGGAAATCAATGTAATACACATTACTACTTCTTAATCACATATAGCATGATATTAAACTCCTTAATATTTTCATTAAGACATCAAGCATGGTTTTAATCAAAATCGGAAATAATCAAGATACACATTTTTTCTTCTTAAGAGAAACATACTGTTAGAACCCTTACATATTCTAAACTTGGGGTTGATCTCTTTAGGGGATCGACCTCCTTGGAACTCTATAGGGGTTCCTCCCTCCAAGTTGCTGCTCAAAGGCTGCAGAAAAGATTCATCTATTGCTTATTAAAAGAGAAGGAATACATGGCTATTTATAGGGCTTCTAAACCCTAACTCCTAATAGGACTCCTACTTAAGACTCTTACTTCTAACCAACTCCTAATAGGACTCCTAGTCAAGACTCCTATTCCCTTACAACTCCTAATTCTTCTCTAAGAAAACACCTCCTATATGAATGCCCCTCTCAATTAGGATTCTCCTAGCTAGAGTCCTAACAGAATGTCCCTCTCAATTAGGACTCTCCTAGCTAAAGTCCTAACAGTTTTACATGAATGTCCCTCTTAATTAGGACTCTCTAAGCTAGAGTCCTAACAGACCCACCCTCTTTAAATCAGCCTTGTCCTCGAGGCTGATAATTCGTGAATTCTGGGAATTTGATCTTCAAGTTGTCATAGTTCTCCCAAGTGGCATCTTCTATTGGTAGGTTCGCCCACTGTATTAGCACTTCATTAGTGGGTCATCGTCGTCGAGTCACGATCCGTCGATCATTAATGGCACTTGGCTGGGTCTGGAGTTCTCTTTAGGTAGTCATATTTGGTGGGTGGCTTTGGGCTGTCTCCAACCACCTATTTAAAACTTTCGTCTGGCTGTTGGTTTATGGGTGATATGTCATACTCCTTTTCAATTTAGTACCCTGCATATGGAATAACTTTGTCCAAAATTTGTTCGTGAAGATGCAAGTAGAATTTATCATAAGCACAATGCGTCCCTTATAGTGTAATTCTTTTGAGTCCCAATTGTAATGAGCCATGGGGCTTGGTGCTTCCTCCAATTTTTTTATAATCTTACTAGTCTCTGAATCTTCCTGCCATTCCATCTTAATATCCTTAAGAAAGTCGCTGGTCAGAAGTGAAACGGCCGAAACTTCAACTTGCTCGGATAGCTGCGAAAGCGCATCTGCAAGAACATTCTCTTTCCCCTTTTTGTAAGTTATTTCATAATCAAATCCAAGAAGTTTTGTTACCCATTTTTGCTGCTCAGGGGATGATATCTTTAGCTCCAAAAAGTACTTGAGGCTTTTATGGTCGGTTTTAATTTGAAATCGTCGGCCAATCAAGTAGGGTCTCCACCTCGTTGCTGCGCGCACAATGGCGAGCATCTCCTTATCATATGTTAACATGTTTTGATCGGGGGGAGACAATGTCTTGCTAATGTATGTGAGTGGTCGACCATCTTGCATGAGAACGTCTCCCATTCTGTCTCCAGATGCATCGGCCTTAATGATGAAGGGTCGGTTGAAATCTGGTAGCGCTAGCACCGGCGTCGTCGTTATGGCTGCCTTAAGCTTGTCAAAGGCAGTGGAGGCTCTGTCCGACCATTGGGAGACATCTTTTTCCAGTAAGGAAGTAAGTGGTGCATTGGTCTTTCCATAGTTTTTCATGAACTTACGGTAGTAGCCTGTTAAACCCAGAAAGCCATGTAGCAATTTTATGTTCCTTGGGGTAGGCCAGTTTTGCATTGCTTCAATTTTGAAGGGGTCCACCATCACACCTTCCTCTGATATAATATACCCAAGATATTTCACCTTTTGTTGAAGAAAGTAAAAATTCGTAGTGGCCGTTGTGTTTTCGAAAGGCGGTTTTCGGTATGATTTCTTCATATACTCGTATTTGATAATACCCGGATCGAAGGTCCAGCTTTGTGAAGATTTGTGCTCCCTTTCATCTAGCAATTCATCTACTACTAGAATAGGGTATTTATTATTGATGGTTATGCCATTGAGAGCTCAGTAATCAATGCATATTCGTCATGTTTCGTCCTTCTTGCGTACAAGTAGCACCGGTGAAGAGTAGAGGTTGCAACTTGGCCGAATAACTCCTGTTTCCAGCATCTCTTTTACAATCATTTCTATTTCATCCTTCTAGAGATGTGGATACCGATATGGCTGAGTATTTGCTGGAGATTTGATTGGAAAAATCATTATACAATGATCATGCTGACGAGTAAGAGATAGGTTGTGCGGCTCGTCGAATATATCTGAAAATTCAGCAAGCAAAGGAAATAGGTTTGGATCTTCAAATTCTATTGGCCGATATGGCTGAGTATTTGCTGGAGATTTGATTGGAAAAATCATTATACAATGATCATGCCGACGAGTAAGAGATAGGTTGTGCGGCTCGTCGAATATATCTGAAAATTCAGCAAGCAAAGGAAATAGGTTTGGATCTTCAAATTCTATTGGCTCTCCTTTAATTTGCTGCTCAAGTTGTACCAAAAAGCCCCTGCTTGCTTTATGCAAAACCTTCTCCATTTGTTGTGTGCAAATCATCGTTACGTCGCCCTCACGTTTCCCGTGCAGTATCACTTGTTTCTCCTTACTGTAAAATTTTATAATTAGTTGCATAAAATTCCAAGAAATATCACCTAATGTCATCAACCATTTAATTCTGAGTATGGCCTCATGATCATCAAGAGGGAGGAGGAAGAAATATGCAATTATCTCTTGGTCCTGCAGCAACAATTTCACTTGTGAGCACCTATGATCACACTTCAAAATCCGTCCGTTAGCGACCTTAACGATAAACCTACTGCAATTCTTAATAGGTAAGTTTATTTTGACAGCAACCTTACTGTTTAGGAAGTTATTAGTGCTGCCCGTATCGATGAGAACAGTGATCGGTTGTTGTTTGAGAAGGCCTCCAACTTTCATCGTTTGCGGGTTTGAGTAGCCAGCTAGTGTATGTACCGTAACTTCGGTCGGTTATGGCTCTTCTTCTGCATCTTTTTCGTCATGTTCAAGGCTCTCTTCTGAATGTTCAATGACCTCTTTTTCTATCGGTTCAATCATAAGAAGTCCTCCTTTACTACAGTGATGCTCACGGCTCCATGGCTCGTCACAATGCCAACATAACCCCTTCGCATATCGCTCCCGAAGCTCTTCTCTTGTTAACCTATTTGGTGTAGGGACTTGGTCAATAGTAGGGGAGGCTGAGGGCTTCAATATTACTGGTTGAGGAGCGATCCTAATCCTCCGAGCTTCATGGTTCAATTGCTCCTTTTGATATCGTGCGAAAGAGATGGCTGCCATAAGCGTATACGGTTGTCGCGCTTTAACTTCTCCTCGGATCTCCAGCTTCAAGCCCTCAATGAAGGTCCTCAATAGCTGTTTTTGAGACCAATCATGAGTTTGATTAGATAACCTTTCAAACCTGGTTTGGTACTCCTGAATGGTGGAAGTTTGTCGAATCTTTGATAGTTGTCCATCAATATTCTCGTAATCGATTGGTCTGAAGCGGATCAACAGTCCTTCTTTAAATTGTTGCCATGAAAGGACTCCATAAGTATGTTCAAACTAGTCAAACTATTATATAACATCCCCTTCAAGATGTATAGCTGCAATTTTCACCATAGATGCATCAGCGGTTTTGTGGTACTGAAAATATCGCTTCGCGCGCGAGATCCAACCAATCGGGTCTCCTTCTTCCCATCTAGGGAAGTCCACTCTCATGCATGGATAGTTGGGTTCAGTCATAGAGCCTCCCCTCCCTTGTAACTCATATCTTCGAGCCTGGTGAGATTGGGCAAAGCTCTCTCCGTGATATGATTTTTTCGGGCTTAGTGGTCGGCCCAATCTGAGTTCGGTAAAGAGCGTCTGAATCTTATCCTCCATTTATGCCTCCAAGGCTTCGAATTTAGCATTGATTGCCTCCTTAAATGCCATAGTATATGCCTCCAAATCTATGATGTTAAGATCTCTCTTTTGTTGTCAGGTTAAAGGCATGTATAGTTGAGAGAAGTGATGGTCGAAAGGATTAGTGGATCGATGGATGTAGGCTACGATTTAGGCTTGTTTTGTGGCTGTTTTGGGTGCAGTTTGAGGGTGTGGTTTAGTGGAGTTTTAGGGCTATGGATGAATGTTTTGGATCTATGGTAGATGGTAGCAAAGATTTGATAGAAATCAGTGGAAGTTGCAGGAAGTATGTGCTGTCTTGTAAGAGTAGAATTGTCGTCGAAGAAACAACGGTCTCTCGACGTAATTTCCACCAAAAACTTGAGAGAATTGAGGAGGGAATTGATAGCAAAATCATAGTTTATATGACAGCAAGGATATCTAATTTAATCAAGAAAATTTTGGCAGTATAATAGCAAGGAAATTGGTGCAAGTTGCGATTGTAGAAAAAATTACAACGGGTTACGACGAAAATTTGCAGCAATATAAAATCGATTTTAGAGATGAATTTCTTAATAGATCAATCTTAGATGGAAGCCAAGATGATCTATAAATTGTATAAGAAATTTCATTCAAAAAAGATTACAAATAGATGGGTTAAGGCAACAATATGCAGCTGAAATTTTCTACAGCATAGATTTTTAGGTATAGCAGATTGGACGTAAAAGATCAATGGTTTATATTGAGAAATTTTTTATGAAACCAAAGGGAAATCTACTGTTAGGAAGTGTCAATTGTGGTGGTGGTGGAGATGATGGCGGAATTCGGCGACGATCTTTTAAGCAATTGTGGGAATTGCTTTGGGCGATTGTGGAGGGCTGATGGATGACAGTGAAAGGGCAGCGAGATGCCAAGAATGCTGCTCTGATACCAGGTGTTAGAACTCTTACATATTCTAAACTTGGGGTTGATCTCTTTAGGGGATTGACCTCCTTGGAACTCTATAGGGGTTCCTCCCTCCAAGTTGCTACTCAAAGGCTGCAGAAAAGATTCATCTATTGCTTATTAAAAGAGAAGGAATACATGGCTATTTATAGGGCTTCTAAACCCTAACTCCTAATAGGACTCCTACTTAAGACTCTTACTTCTAACCAACTCCTAATAAGACTCCTAGTCAAGACTCCTATTCCCTTACAACTCCTAATTCTTCTTTAAGAAAACACCTCCTACATGAATGCCCCTCTCAATTAGGACTCTCCTAGCTAGAGTCCTAACAGAATGTCCCTCTCAATTAGGACTCTCCTAACTAGAGTCCTAACAATTTTACATGAATGTCCCTCTCAATTAGGACTCTCCAAGCTAGAGTCCTAACACATACATATGATCATTAGATTTAAATCTAACATTTTATTCCATTAACATAAAACATATAATTTTTATTATTATTTTCAAAATTACGAGCATGATCATATTCTTGCATGTTTAATTTTTTTTTAATATGTAATTTTCAAGAAAAAGTAATTATTCTAAAAAAGAAAATGCATCATGGAAAACATCAAGTAATTTTAAAATAAATTAAGGAGGCTTCGATTACCTCATCATTGAATGTCGTTAAGGCATAGTTTGCTACCTCGCCTTTCTTGATTTTCTCCTCGTCTTCGGAGGAGCTCGATTCATCCCACTTTGTGTTCTTCTACTTGCGTTCAAAGCAAGTTGTTCTATTCTTTTTATTTTTTAATTCTCGTTTCATTAATTTTTTAAATTTCTTAGTGAGTAATTCTTGTTCATCATCACTTGAGCTTATGCTTGAGTAGTCTTCAAATGTTCTATGTCTCAAATCCTTCCTGTTCTTTGGAAGGTGATTTTGTTCATCATGTTCATCATGTGCATTGTGCACCATTTCATATATCATCAACGAACCAATTAGTTCTTCAAGTGAAAAAATATTTAAATCTTTTGTTTCTTGTATTGCGATTATTTTAGGATCCCACCTTTTTGGAAGGGATCTTAAGATCTTGCTTACGAGATCAAAATTTGAAAAAGATTTACCAAGAACTCTTAGATTATTGACGACATCCGTGAAACGGGTGTACATGTCGCCTATAGTCTCGCTTGGTTGCATTCGAAAAAGCTCAAAATCATGTAATAAAATGTTAACTTTTGAGTCTTTGACTCTACTAGTTCCCTCGTGCGTGATTTCAAGTGTTCGCCAAATATCAAAAGTCGAATCACACATCGAAACGCGATTAAATTCATTTTTGTCAAGTGCACAAAACAAGGCATTCATAGCCTTTGCGTTTAAATAAAATACTTCTTCTCCAAATCTGACCATTCGTTTATCAGTTTAGAGGAAAGTTGAAAATCATTTTCAACAATATTCCATAAATCCAAATTCATAGAAATCAAGAAAACTCTCATTCGAGTTTTCCAATAAGTGTAGTCCAATCCGTTAAATAATGGTGGACGAACAACCGAAAAACCCTCTTTAAAGCCATGAAGAGCCATTTCTCTCGGGTGTAAATCCGAAATGAAAAATACCGGGCTCTAATACCAATTGTTAGGATCAAGAGCACTAAGAGGGGGTGGGGGTGAATTAGTGCAGCGGAAAACTTTCGATGATTAAAACTGCATTCGTACGTTGAAATCTGATTTCGATGTAAAAGTCGTTTCATGTTGATAATAACTTTGAGAGCTTACGGAAATATATTTGAAGTAAAGTAAGGAAGGCTGTTTGCAGTTAAGATAGAAATTAGAATGTAAGCGTAAACTGAAATATGATGTTCGTACGATAAAACCGATTTCCGTCTTAACGCCGATTCGGAAAATACTTAACAAAGAAACACATTTGTAAATGAGCAGAAGGCAGTAAGCTACTGAGGAGGTTTGCAGTAAAGATAAGATGCTCAAAGTAAATGCAAACCAGAGAAGACGAGAGTTTATAGTGGTTCGGTCAATCGTGACCTACATCCACTCCTCCGATTCCTCTTCCGTCGAGGCCACCGGCATCCACTAACGATCTTCCTTTACTAGGTGAAAATCAATCTCCTTCTTACACCCCTCTTCTCCTTTTACTAGGTTTAGGAGACAACCCTTACAAGCACTCACTCTCCTCTCTTAAACAGAATTCTAACACTTAAGCTAGAGGAGGGAAATTCTAGAGATTGCAGCAGCGTTTTCTCTCTTATAATCTCTCTGTGCTTGTGTCTTCTACCCAAGGATGGGAGGGAAATTTATAGGCCCCAAACAAGTTTGAATTTAGAGCTCAAAACTGTCATCTCCTGGAATTCCGGGGTCTGGCGGTTGCACCGCCTGGCAGAGCTCGGAGACTGAGCCTCTGGGCGATGCCACCGCTTGTCAGGGGCGGTTGCACTGCTTGGCAAAGCTCGGAGACTGAGCCTTTGGGCGGTGCCACTGCCTGACAGGGGCGGTTGCACCGCCTAGTCTCGCTCGGAGATTGAGCCCTGGCGGTGCCACCGCTTGTCAAGGGCGGTTGCACTGCCCAGTCTCGCTCGGAGACTGAGCCCAGGTGGTGCCACCGCCTGCCTGGGACAGTTGCACCGCCTAGCCTCGCTGGGAGACCCTTTTCTGGGCGATGCCACCGTCGAACCTAGCGGTGCCACCGCCTGGCAGGAATTATGGTCCGAATGGGTTGATCCATTCGGCCCAATTTGGGTTTATCAAGGGCCCAATTGCCCCCAGATTAAGTTAATGGGATTACCTCCCATTCCTAACTTAATCTATATGCTAACTATGACATTTCTTAAGACATTTACTATAACTTGCTTCAGTGCGTCAATCGCTTCTTCCGGCGAGCTTCCGGCGAAGTTCCGTCGATCATCTGATGAACCCTCGGTGATGCTCCTGCGGACTTCTGGCAAACTCCTGGATTTGTGACGATCCACTTGGCGAGTTCTGATGAGCTTCTTTGGCAAGCTCCTGGACTTCTTGGATTTGTCTCCGTAGAACCTCCGACGATCGTTTGGACTTCCGTCGTACTCTCGAACTCCCAACGTGATTATAGTCTTGACTCTAGAACAACTCCTGCTGCATGTCTTACTTCCATTGTAGTTAATCCTGCACATGTAAAATAAAACTTTGATAGAGACAATTAATCCTAATCAATTAACCAAGTTGTCCGGCATGTCATTGGTCCCTCGACGCTTCGTCCGATTCTTCGGCGCATCGTCTTCTCCTATGGCCTATTGCCTAATCAGCCAGTTGACTCCGCAACTCCGATATCCTTGGCACAATACCCGCTATTCTTGGCCTGATGCTCGAGTCCACGGCCCGAAGCCTTCTGTCGATACGTCGACCGATCCACCGACCCGACATCCAATCTTCAGACATGTTCCTCTGGCACAACATGATTTTTCCTACTTTAATTGTCTCATCTTGATCAAAGCATCCTACATCACTCAAAACGCAGATTAAATCATAAATATATATCAAGTGGTTTCATCATCAAAATACGAGATTCAATAGATAGATCAACATCAGGCTCTACACCATCTTCCGACACATCTCCCCTATCACCCTAATATACTAGAGGAGTAATTGGGCCACAATCTGCTAATCCTTCTGCAGAAGTCTTGGTTGGTGCCTTCTTCTTCAAATCCTCAAAAGTTTGATCCTCAAAGAAGACCACATCTCTACTTCTAAATACATTATGTTTTTCTGGATCCTAGAGCCTATAACTAAACTGATCATGTGAGTAGCCAAGAAAAATATATTCTTTTGTTTTACCATCTAGGTTGGACCTCTCATTGTTTGGAACATGTGCAAATGCACGACAACTAAACACCCTCAAATGCCTATAGGAAATCTTGCACTAACTATATATACTTTGTAACATCACCATCTAGGGCTGTACATTATGAAAAGTTAATCACATCAACTGTAGTCCTCAAAACATCATCCGAAAACTTTTTAGGTAGCTTGGCCTATGAAAGCATATATATAATCTTTTTCATGATGGTACAGTTCATCCTCTCTGCAATAGCATTATGTTGAGGTGTACTAGGAACTATCATCTCATGTTAGATATCATGTGACCTGCAATAATTATTAAACAATCCTATGTACTCACCACCATTATATGATCTTATGCATTTCAATTGCCTTTATATCTCCCTTTCAACTCTAGCATAAAACTCTTTGAAGACATTAATAACCTAATATTTGATCTTTATAGTATAGGCCCAAACTTTCATGGAAAAATTATCTATAAAAGTGATAAAATAAAGTGCACCATTGATACTAGGAACATTAACTGATCCACCTAGAGTTTTTATCCTCAAAGGACATACATCTGTATAAACATAGTCTAAGACATACATTTTTCTAGACAAAGCAAGACTAGCAAATGAAACTTTATGTTGTTTACCATCCAAACAATTAATATAAGGGTTCATATATGTACCTCCAAGGTCTGACAATACCTCTCTCTTCGAAAGAACTTGCAGCCCCTTCTTGCTTAAGTGTCCCAATCACCTATGTCACAACTCTATATTGAAGTTTTTCTCTATAGCATTCAACTGCTCACTATAAGTTTTGGCCTACAACCTGTATAAGATATGACATTCTTTCTATTAGCTATAACAAGAGAACTCTTACTAAGCTTCCATTGCCCTTTGTGAAATTTACTATCATAGTCTTCATCATCCAACCTTCCAATTGAAATTAAATTCAGCCTCAAGTCAACCACATGCCTCACATCCTCAAGTACTAGTTTGTAGCCAATGTTAGTCTTTATATGGATATCACCCATGCCAATGTAGTCAATGGTTTTAAAGCACTTGGTAGAAATTTTTCGGATTTTGAACTTATAAATAAGATTTTACGTTCTTTTTCTAAAAATTGGAATTCAAAAGTAACTGCGATATAAGAAGCTAAAAACCTAAACAACTTACCAATTGAAGAACTAATTGGTTCGTTAATGACATATGAAATGGTGCACAATGCACATGATGAACATGATGAACAAAACAACCTTCCAAAGAACAGGAAGGATTTGGGACATAGAACACATGAAGACCGCTTGAGTATAAGCTCAAGTGATGGTGAATTTGAACTTGCAAAGAAATTTAAAAAGTTAATGAAACAAAAATTAAAGAATAAAAAAGAACGGAACTACTTGCTTTGAATGTAAAAAGAAGAACACAAATTGGGATGAATCGAGCTCCTCCAAAAACGAGGAGAAAATCAACAAAGGCGAGGTGGCAAACTACGTCTTAACCGCTTTCAATGATGAGGTAATCAAAATCCCCCTAATTTACTTCAAAATTACAAAATGCACTTTTTTTTGTAATTTAGTTATGAATCACTTTTCTTAAAAATTAAATGTTTAAAAATAAAAATGCAAAAATATGATCATGCTCGTAATTTTAAAAATGATAATGAAAATTATATATTTTATGTTAATGTAATAAAATATTAGATATAAATCTAATGCTTGTACACCTAGTAAGATTAATATTATGTATGTGCTTGAGAAGCAAGAATGTGTATTTTGATGATTTCCATATTGATTTTCAATGACGATGCATGGCTTTTGTATGGAAGGCTTGATGATTTTTTTATGCACCTTGTCTTTGGTTTTCAAACATGATGTATGGTTTTGATATAAGAACAAAATTTGAGCATGCTAATATAAAGTCAATCACATAAATTAAAACTAAAGAAGTTTTAGTTATCTATAAGAATCATTCAAAATTATATTCAATGAAACCAACGCATAATAATGTAATGAAAATATTAAATATTTTGATACCATGATTGACGATTTTATGCATGAGATTTTAAAAGTTATACATGATGATTTTTGTGATTTTTTTTCGATTCTAAACATTGATGCATGTTTTTATTTGCCATAAAAGAAAAGAACATGCATGTATGAAATAAATCACATGAATTAAAACAACTAAAAAGTGGAAAGGTTTCTTCTTAAAAAAATTATTTTCTGACTTTATCGATTTTTGAAAAAAAAAATTAATGAATCTATTTGTATCACTTTTGTGAATCTCTTGAAAATGATCTTGATTTGATGATTTAAATGAGCCTTATCTTGATTTTTTGAAATTTATAAATTGAGATTTCTTATGCTTAAGTCAAGATTCTATATGCATAAATTCTATCTTTTTCATGATTTCCTAAGAATTCTTTATATTATTTATTTAAGAAGAGATCTGTTAAAATGAATCACGGTTTCTCTTGATTTTTCGGAATTATAACTTGAGTCTTCATTTTATAAATCAAGATTGTTAATCATGATTCTCTCATTTTATCAAAGAAAAAAGAATGATAAAACATGAGATTGTCTATAGTGCAAATTTATTATTCTCATGATGTGTAGATTGAAATAATGATTAGAATCTTGATGGTTTTTATGACAAAATTTATTTTTGGATCCTAAAAAATTGATGATGATGATATATATATATATATATATATATATATATATATGGCACAAAAAGGACAAAGGCATACTTATATGAAACAACTAAATAGAGAAAAGTATTTTTCTTGAAAATTCTTTTTCTCTATCTTATTGACTTTGATGAATCCATTTGTATTATTTTTATAAATCTCATGGATTAAGAAAATGATTTGAATTTAATGGGTTTTATTGAAATCATGATCTTGATTTCTCATAATTATAATTTGAATTTTCTATTGAATGAATCAAGATTATTTTCTATTTAAAAGGAGATTTATCGAAATGTTTCATGGTCTTTTAGTATTCATGATCTTAATAATTATGTTTTGAAACTTTATATAAATCAAGATTGTCCATCATGATTATCTCTTTAGATATTTAAATAGGAGAATTTTCTAGATGAATCATGATTTTGATGATTGAATATTTGATATGCATGAATTAAGATCTTGCTCTCCTACTATTCTTTTTGCTATTCACAAAAAAGAAGACTAATTCTAATAAACCATGATATGCTATATGAATTTTATTGTATTCATGAAGTAATATCTTATCACCAAATTTTGTTTGATATTCCTTCATGTGATGATATGAATGCATGAAACACTTATGATATGATTTTTATACAATTCCGTGTATTCATAAAATATTTATCTCATTACCCAGTTAATTCTTCTTGATATTCCTAATGTGATGAAATGAAATTATGCATGAAATACAAATGGGGAGAAGTTTTGATCATGTATGGTAGGATGCAATTTGACAAATTAATACCATCATAATTTGAAACATTTATGATTTGAAATTATGCATGCAATTGCTTTTTATTGTGATGATATTTGCATATAATGTGTATCATGAATGCCCTAACTGATGAATGCTTGGTGTCATGATCAAAATATTGATAAATGCTATAATTTGTTACCAAAATGATGTATCATGTATGATATACCCATAGTGATTAATTTATTTGTATAATGCATGAAGTAAGGATACAAATGTAAAGTTTTGAAATTATACATATTTTAATTTGAAAACATAATGATGTATAAATAAGATTGATACTTACCTTTGTCATGATTTAGAAATTGATGTAAAGGGTCTTCTTTTCTTTTTTCAATGACAAAGGGGGAGAAAGAGTTGCTAATGTGCTATCTTGAATTGATGTAAAGGGTCATCTCAAACAGAAATTAGCTAGTTTGCATAAGTCAAGAAAATGCAAAAACTTGCTTATCTTCTTGCACATCTAAAGAGAAGATGCAAATGTAACACTTGCCAAAATGTTTGCTTGCCTCATGTAAAACATTGTCTCTTGCTAGTTTAACATTTTGTTAAAGAAGTAAAAATGACACTTCTTAAAAGAGAAGAAAGAGCTTGCTATCTTGAACATCACAAGCTTGCCTATCTTAAGAAATAAAAATTGCAAAAGTGCTATCTTGCCTATCTCAAGAAGCAAAACTTACAACTTGCACATTGCAATAGGAAGCAAGAATCATGAGCTTACACAAGAAAGTTATCTTGCATTTGCTTTCAAAATTTTTGCTAGCTTGTATGTAGCAAAACTTGCATATCATAAAAATTATTAGCTTGTAGCCTAAAAAGAAGCAAACAGTTGCTAAACTTGTGCATCTTTAATTGCTTGCTTGATAATAAAATTTGATACTATGTTTATTATGCAATGATTTGAACTTTTTATCTCTAAACACATAAGAATTGGAACTTCTCCTTTTTGTTGACAAGGGGAGTTTGTTTAAACTCTAGGAGTTAAGGTTAACTTCGTCATCAAGTGGTTGTCATCATCAAAAAGGAAAAAATTATTGAATCTCATATTTTGATGATGAAACCACTTGATATGTATTTATGATTTAATCTGTGTTTTGAGTGGCATAGGATACTTCGATCAGGATGAGACAATTAAAGCAGGAAAATCATGTTGCACCGGAGGAACATGTTATAAGATTGGTGTTAGGACTCTAGCTAGGAGAGTCCTAATTGAGAGGGACATTCATGTAAAACCTACCTAAGCCGACCCCTATTAAAGAGGTGAAGAGGCCGACTAGAGTTAGGAGGTTGTTTCTTAGAAAAGAATTATGAGTTGTAAAGGAATAGGAGTCTTGAGTAGAAGTCCTATTAGGAGTTGGTTAGAAGTAGGAGTCTTGAGTAGGAGTACTATTAGGAGTTAGGGTTTAGAAACCCTATAAATAGTCATGTATTCCTCCTCTTTTGATAAGCAATAGATGAATCTTTTCTGTAGCCTTTGAGCAGCAACTTGGAGGGAGGAACCCTTATAGAGTTCCAAAAAGGCCGATCCCCTAAAGAGATCAACCCCAAGTTTAGAATCTGCAAGGGTTCTACCACCTGGTATTAGAGCAGCATTCTTGGCATCTCGCTGCCCTTCCATAGCCATCCATCAGCCCTCCACAGCCGCCCAAAGCAATTCCCACAATTGCTTAAAAGATCATCGCCAAATTCCGCCATCATCTCCACCACCGCGGATCATCCTTTGATCTCCCCGTGAATTGCAACAGGTTCTGGTTTCCTACCTTACTGCTGCTGCAATTTAGTTATCCCTATCCGAAAATCCAAAAAAATAAAAATTGTTCCTATAGTGCTGCATAAACTTTTCGTCACAAAGTTTTCATCTCTACAACGAAAGATATATTGGAGAATTTCAACCGCATAGCACTGTTTGTTTGATCTTGATACTATATTTTCTCTATCCAAACCTCTACAAAATTTTATTGTTTAAATTGGACATCCTTGCTGTCACATAAACTAAGATATTATTATCAATTCCCTCCTCAAATCTCTTAAATTTTTGGTAGAGATTTCATCGAGAAACCACTATTTCTTCGATGACAATTCTGCTCTTACAAGACAACACAATTCTGCAGTAAACCACACCCTTAAACTACACCCAAAATAGTCACAAAACAAGCCTAAACCGTAGCTTACATCCACCAATCCACCAACCCTTTCAACCATCACCTCTCTCAACCAATACATGCCTTTAACCCGACAACAAAAGAGAGATCTTAACATCACAGATTTGGCGGCATATACTATGGCATCTGAGAAGGTAATCAATGCTAAATTTGAAGCCTTCGAGGCGCGAATGGAGGATAAGATTCGGACGCTCTTTACCGAACTCAGATTGGGCCGACCACTAAGCCCGAAGAAATCACATCAAGGAGAGAGCTTTGCCCAATTGCACCAAGCTCGAAGATATGACTTCCAAGAGAGGGGAAGCTCTATGACCGACCCCAACTATCCATACATGAGAGTGGATTCCCTAGATGGGAAGAAGGAGACCCGATTGGTTAGATCTCGCGCGCGGAGAGATATTTTTGGTACCACAAAACCATGGATGCATCTATGGTGAAAATTATAGCTATACATCTTGAAGGGGTGTTAGGACTCTATCTTGGAGAGTCCTAATTGAGAGAGACATTCATGTAAAAATGTTAGGACTCTAGCTAGGAGAGTCCTAATTGAGAGGGACATTTTGTTAGGACTCTAGCTAGGAGAGTCCTAATTGTGAGGGGCATTCATGTAGGAGGTTTTTTCTTAGAGAAGAATTAGGAGTTGTAAGGGAATAGGAGTCTTGAGTAGGAGTCCTATTAGGAGTTGGCTAGAAGTAAGAGTCTTAAGTAGGAGTCCTATTATGAGTTAGGGTTTAGAAGCCCTATAAATAGCCATATATTCCTTCTCTTTTCATAAGCAATAGATGAATCTTTTCTGCAGCCTTTGAGCAGCAACTTGGAGGGAGGAACCCCTATAGAGTTCCAAGGAGGCCGATCCCCTAAAGAGAACAACCCCAAGTTTAGAATCTGCAAGGGTTCTAACACCTGGTATCAGAGCAGTGTTTTTGGCATCTCGCTGCCCTTCCACTGCCATCCATCAGCCCTCCACAACCACCCAAAGCAATTCTCACAATTGCTTAAAAGATCGTTGCCGAATTCTGCCATCATCTCTACCACCGCGGATCATCCTTTGATCTCCCCGTGAATTGCAACAGGTTCTGGTTTCCTACCTTACTGCTGCTGCAATTTAGTTATCCTTATTCAAAAATCCAAAAAAAAAAATTATTCCTATATTGCTGCATAAACTTTTCGTCACAAAGTTTTCATCTCTACGACGAAAGATACATTGCAGAATTCCAGCCGCATAGCACCATCTGTTTGATCTTGCTACTATGCTTTTTCTTTCCAAATTTCTATGAAATTTTTATGACATCTTTGACACTTCCTAACAGTGGATTTCCCATTGGTTTCATTAAAAAATTCTCAATATAAACTACTGATCTTTTATGACCAATCTGCTGCACTTGAATTGCAGAATTCAAGCCGCATAGCACCATCTGTTTGATCTTGCTACTGTGCTTTTTCTATCCAAATTTCTACGAAATTTTTATGACATCTTTGAAACTTCCTAACAGTGGATTTCCCATTGGTTTTATCGAAAAATTCTTAATATAAACTACTGATCTTTTATGTCCAATCTGCTGCACTTGAAAATCTATGCTGCAGAAAATTTCAGCTGCATATCGTTGCCTTAACCCATCTATTTGCAATCTTTTTTGAATGAAATTTCTTATACACTTCATAGATCATCTTGGCTTCCATCTAAGATTGATCTATTAAAAAATTCATCTTTAAAAACAATTTTATGTTGCTGCAAATTTTCATCGTAACCTGTTGAAATTTTTCGATGACAATTCTGCAATTACAACTTGCACCAATTTCCTTGCTGTTATACTGCCAAAATTTTCTTGATTAAATTAGATATCCTTGCTGTCATATAAACTATGATTTTGCTATCAATTCTCTCCTCAATTCTCTTAAGTTTTTGGTGGAAATTACATCGAGAAACCGTTGTTTCTTCGACGACAATTCTACTCTTACAAGACAGCACATACTTGCTGCAACTTCTACGGATTTCTGTCAAACCTTTGCTACCATCTACCACAGATCCAAAACTTTCATCCATAGCCCTAAAACTCTACTAAACCACACCCTCAAACTGCACCCAAAACAGCCACAAAACAAGCCTAAACCGCAGCCTACATCCACCAATCCACCAACACTTTCGACCATCACTTCTCTCAACCTATACATGCCTTTAACCCAACAGCAAAAGAGAGATCTTAGCATCATTGATTTGGGGCCATATACTATGGCATCTAAGGAGGCAATCAATGCTAAATTCGAAGCCTTGGAGGCGCGAATGGAGGATAAGATTCGGACGCTCTTTACCGAACTCAGATTGGGCCGACCACTAAGCCCGAAGAAATCATATCAAGGAGAGAGCTTTGCCCAATCACACCAAGCCCGAAGAGATGACTTCCAAGGGAGAGTAGGCTCTATGACCAACCCCAACTATCCATGCATGAGAGTGGACTTCCCTAGATGGGAAAAAGGAGACCCGATTGGTTGGATCTCGCGCGCGGAGCGATATTTTCGGTACCACAAAACCGTGGATGTATCTATGATGAAAATTGCAGCTATACATCTTGAAGGGGATGCTATACAGTGGTTTGACTGGTTTGAACATACTTATGGAGTCCTTTCATGGCGACAATTCAAAGAAGGACTGCTGATTCGCTTCAAACCAACCGATTATGAGAATATTGACGAACAACTAGCAAAGATCTGACAAACCTCCACCATTCAGGAGTACCAAACCAGGTTTGAAAGGTTATCTAATCAAACTCATGATTGGTCTCAAAAATAGCTATTGAGGACCTTCATTGAGGGCTTGAAGCCGGAGATCCGAGGAGAAGTTAAAGCGCGACAACTGTACACGCTTATGGCAGCCATCTCTTTCGCACGACATCAAGAGGAGCAATTGAACCATGAAGCTTGGAGGACTAGGGTCGCTCCTCAACCAGTAATATTGAAGCCCTCAGCCCCCCCTACTGTCGACCAAGTCCCTGCACCAAAGAGGTTAACAGGAGAAGAGCTTCGGGAGCGATATGCGAAGGGGTGTTGGCATTGTGACGAGCTGTGGAGCCGTGAGCATCGCTGTAGTAAAGGAGGACTTCTTATGATTGAATCGATAGAAGAAGAGGTCAATGAAAATCCAAAAGAGAGCCTTGAACATGAAGAAGAAGATGCGGAAGAAGAGCCACAACCGACTGACGTTACAGTGCACGCACTAGCCAGCTACTCAAACCCGCAAATGATGAAAGTTGGAGGCCTTCTCGAACAACAACCGATCACTGTTCTCATCGACACGGGTAGTACTACTAACTTCCTATATAGTAAGCTTGTTGTTCGGATAGCATTACCTATTGAGAATCACTGCAGGTTTGATGTTAAGGTCATCAATAGACGGATTTTGAATTGTGATCGTAGGCGCCCGCAGGAGAAACTATTGCTGAAGGACCAAGAGATAATTGCAGATTTCTTCCTTCTCCCTCTTAACAATCATGAGGCTATGCTCAGAATTAAATGGTTGATGACATTAGGTGATATTTTCTGGAATTTTATGAAACTAATTATGAAATTTTATAGTAAGGAGAAACAGGTGACATTGCACGGGAAACGTGGGGGCGACATAACAACGATTTGCACACAACAAATGGAGAATGTTTTGCATAAAGTATGCAGTGGCTTTTTGGTACAACTTGAGCAGCAAACTAAGGGAGAGCCAATAGAATTTGAAGATCCAAATCTACTTCCTTTGCTTGCTGAATTTTCAAATATATTTGACGAACCGTGCAACCTACCTCTTACCCGTCGGCATGATCATTGTATAACGATTCTTCCAGGCAAATCTTCAGTAAATACTTGGCCATATCAGTATCTACATCTCCAGAAGGATGAAATAGAAAGGATTATAAAAGATATGCTCGAAACAGGAGTTATTCGGCCGAGTTGCAACCTCTACTCTTCACTGGTGCTATTTGTACACAAGAAGGACGGAACATGGCGAATATGCGTTGATTACCGAGCTCTCAATGGCATAACCATCAAGGATAAATACCCTATTCCAGTACTAGATGAATTGCTATATGAAAGGGAGCACAAATCTTCACAAAGATGGACCTTTGATCCGGGTATTATCAAATACGAGTGTACGAAGAAGTCATACCGAAAATCGTCTTTCGAACACACAATGGCCACTAGAAATTTTTACTTTCTTCAACAAAAGTTGGGATATCTTGGGCATATCATATCAAAGGAAGGTGTGGCAGTGGACCCCTTCAAAATTGGAGCAATGCAAAACTGGCCGACCTCGAGAAACATAAAATTGCTACATGGCTTTCTGGGTTTAACAGGCTACTACCGCAAGTTCGTGAAAAACTATGGAAAGATCAGTGCACCACTTACTTCCTTACTAAAAAAGATGTCTTCCAATGGTTGGACAGAGCCTCCGCTGCCTTCGACAAACTTAAGGCAGCCATGACGACGACGCCGATGCTAACACTACCAGATTTCAACCGACCCTTCATTATTGAGGCCGACACATCCGGAGTCAGAATTGGAGCCATTCTCATGCAAGATGGTCGACCACTCGCATACACTAGCAAGGCATTATCTCCCTCCGATCAAAATATGTCAACATATGATAAGGAGATGCTCGCCATTGTGCGCGCAGCAACGAGGTGGAGATTGTACTTGATCAGGCGATACTTTCAAATCAAGACTGACCATAAAAGCCTAAAATATCTCTTGGAGCAAAAGATATCTTCCCCCGAGCAGCAAAAATAGGTAACTAAACTTCTTGGATTTGATTTTGAAATAACTTACAAAAAGGGGAAAGAGAATGTTCTTGCAGATGCGCTTTCGCAACTACCCGAGCAAGTTGAAGTTTCGACCGTTTCACTTCCGACCAGCGACTTCCTTGAGGATATTAAGATGGAATGGCAGGAAGATTCAGATACTAGTAAGATTATAAAAAAATTGGAGGAAGCACCAAGCCCCATGGCTCATTACAATTAGGACTCAAAAGAATTACACTATAAGGGACGCATTGTGCTTGTGACAAATTCTACTTGCATCTTCAATAGCAGATTTTGGACAAAGTTATTCTATATGCAGGGTACTAAATTGAAAAGGAGTACGACATATCACCCACAAATCAACAGCCAACCGGAAGTTTTAAACAGGTGCTTGGAGACAGCCCAAAGCCACCCACCAAATATGACTACCCAAAGAGAACTCCAGACCCAACCAAGTGCCATTATTGATCGACGGATCGTGACTCGACGACGACGACCCACTAATGAAGTGCTAATACAGTGGGCGAACCTACCAAAAGAAGATGCCACTTGGGAGAACTATGACGACTTGAAGATCAAATTCCCAGAATTCATGAATCATCAACCTCGAGGACAAGGCTGATTTGAAGAGGGCAGGTCTGTTAGGACTCTAGCTTGGAGAGTACTAATTGAGAGAGACATTCATGTAAAAATGTTAGGACTCTAGCTAGGAGAGTCCTAATTGAGAGGGACATTCTGTTAGGACTTTAGCTAGGAGAGTCCTAATTGTGAGGGGCATTCATGTAGGAGGTTTTTTCTTAGAGAAGAATTAGAAGTTGTAAGGGAATAGGAGTTTTGAGTAGGAGTCCTATTAGGAGTTGGTTAGAAGTAAGAGTCTTAAGTAGGAGTCCTATTAGGAGTTAGGGTTTAGAAGCCCTATAAATAGCCATGTATTCCTTCTCTTTTCATAAGCAATAGATGAATCTTTTCTGCAGCCTTTGAGCAGCAACTTGGAGGGAGGAACCCCTATAGAGTTCCAAGGAGGCCGATCCCCTAAAGAGATCAACCCCAAGTTTAGAATCTGCAAGGGTTCTAACAAGGGGATGCTATACAATGGTTTGACTGGTTTGAACATACTTATGGAGTCCTTTCATGGCAAAAATTCAAAGAAGGACTACTGATCCGCTTTAGACCAACCAATTACGAGAATATTGACGGACAACTAGCAAAGATCCGACAAACCTCCACCATTCAGGAGTACCAAACCAGGTTTGAAAGGTTATCTAATCAAACTCATGATTGGTCTCAAAAATAGCTATTGAGGACCTTCATTGAGGGCTTGAAGCCGGAGATCCGAGGAGAAGTTAAAGCGCGACAACCGTACACGCTTATGGCAGTCATCTCTTTCGCACAACATCTAGAGGAGCAATTGAACCATGAAGCTCGGAGGACTAGGGTCACTCCTCAACCAGCAATATTGAAGCCCTCAGCCCCCCTACTATCGATCGAGTCCCTACACCAAAGAGGTTAACAAGAGAAGAGCTTCGGGAGCGATATGCGAAGGGTTATGTTGGCATTGCGATGAGCCGTGGAGCCATGAGCATCGCTGTAGTAAAGGGAGACTTCTTATGATTGAACCAATAGAAGAAGAGGTCATTGAACATCCAGAAGAGAGCCTTGAACATGAAGAAGATGCAGAAGAAGAGCCACAACCGACCGAAGTTATGGTACATGCACTAGCTGGCTACTCAAACCCGCAAACGATGAAAGTTAGAGGCCTTCTCAAACAATAACCGATCACTGTTCTCATTGACATGAGCAGTACTACTAACTTTCTAAATAGTAAGATTGTTGTCCAAATTGTTGGGAAATCTTGGGGGCGACATCATATGTGCAGCGGAAGAACAAGGAAACAAAATCCTCGATTCCCAAAGAGATGTTCGTCGTCGTGCGAAGATAGGTGCGCAAAATCCGCGAAACTTAAAGCTGCGTATAGAGTAGATTGTGTTACCTAGGGAGATCGTATATCCCTATTTCCTTGCAGATCCTTAGGAGAGGGTGAAGGAGGTCAAGCGTCCTCCTCTCTAGCGGTGATCCACACAATAGGGTTGCGACGACGCTCCTCAAAACTCCAGGCCTGCTATGAGGTAAAGAGGGAGAGGAGAATAGGAAAGGCAAGCAAAGGCTCTAGCCTGTGAGGCTCTGAATTCCTCCTATTTATAGAGGTCCCCTGTCAAACCCTAATGGGTCCTCCCATAGTGGGTATTGGATCTGCATCCAATAAGACAAGGGCTTCGTCGGATATCTCATATCTGAACCTCTACTCATCGCAATACCTACCATATGTGTGTGACCCTCTAGGCCCAATATCGAGCTGACCGTGAGTCATACCTATCAAAACTCCTTCTAACTTAGGGAATTATTATCTCTGTAATAATTTACTCGACTCATCGACTACGAACGTACTAGGCCACTACGCCGTAGTCCCCAGACGATACAGGGGAATCCAATCCATTGGACCTGTCTATCCTTAGTTACCGTGTGCCTATAGTCCCTCATCCATCTAATATCCCAGAGACCGTATATCGAGCATGGTGCTGTCAGACCCATATGGTTTCTACTCGAGTCTCGCTTTAATCGGATTCTCCCAGAGAACTCTTTCTCTCTCAACTCGAATGACCCTGGCCAAGGATTTGTCTAAGCAAGAACACATGGGATATTCCTCTCATGACGCCGAGAGTGGATGATCCTCTATCGACACTCAATAGCCCTCGTAAGGTCGACTACCACTCCCAATGACCAGTTGTACTAGATCTGGGACAGCCAAATCTATAAGTCTGGTATCAAAGAGTGGAGCACTCATACAGGACATCCTTGGTGTCTCAGGTCTAAAGACCAGATACACCACTAGGACTACGGAATCGTTGTCTGACAATAAGGCATCATCAACCATCCAATATTCCGTAAGCGGATCAATCAGTGAACTCATTCTCCAATGATCACCTGTATTGTATCCTTAGTGTCCCTACACGAGCAGCTATGAGACCAGCTACATCCATCATATGGACGGGTATACAGCACACTAGTCTGTTCGGTTATCACGATGTCCCTCTCGAGTAACCTATGACCGGGATTATTTAGGATATGTGTTTAAAGGTGAATCGATCTCATTATCGTGATCTCATCATGATCCAATTCCCATTGCACAAATCGAAGGACATCACAATATATATATGTACATATGCAATAGTTATAAATTGATATATGCCAAAATATAATAAGCAAAAAAGATTCTGTGTCAAGTCACACGTGCCATCACTCATGTGATTGGCTTGCTAGGCACCTATGACTAGCAATCTCCCACTTAACCTAAAGTCAATCTCATATGTGTCTGATCCCCATCAGACCCCTATGATGCTCAAAGACAATCTGAGATAACGGCTTTGTCAATGGATCTACAATGTTATCTTCGGATGGAACTCTTTCCACTACTACATCTCCTCGGGTTACGATCTCTTTGATAAGCTGGAACCTCCTCAGAACACTTTTGATGAGACCCGGGTTCCCTTATTTGAGTAATCGCCTCATAGTTGTTGCAATATAAGAAAGTCGTCTCCTCGCTACTCGGCACGACTCCCAAATCTATGATGAACATCTTCAACTAGACTCCCTCCTTTGCTACATCTGATGTAGCATTATACTCCGCCTCTGTGGTCGAGTCAGCAGTAGTATCTTGCTTGGAACTCTTCCAGCACACTGCTCCTCTATTCAAGGTGTACACATACCCTGAATTCGACTTGCTATCATCGACATCAGACTGAAAACTTGAGTCTGTGTAGCCTTCAACCTTAAGGCTACTACCTCCATATACTAGTAAAAGATCTGTAGTCCTTCTCAAGTACTTAAGGATACACTTTACTACTTTCCAATGCTCCAAGCCTGGATCTGCCTAATACCTGCTCGTGACACTCAGAGCATGTGCTATATCAGGCCTAGTACATAGCATGGCATACATGATAGACCCTATTGCTGAGGCATAAGGTATCATATCCATGTTCGCCCTTTCTTGAAATTTTTCATACCAAACCTTTTGACAATGGTTTCTATATACCTGGACTAGGACAAGCCAAGCATCCTCTTAGATCTATCTCTATAGATTCGAATCCCCAAGATATAGGATGCTTCCCCTAAGTCCTTCATGGAGAAGTGTCTAGATAACCAAACATTTACTATGGATAGCATTCCTACGTCATTCCCGATGATCAGGATGTCATCCACAATTAATACCAAAAAGGTGATAGCACTCCCACTTACCTTCCTGTACACACAAGGCTCATCTTCGTTCTTAACGAAGTCATAAGATCTGATTGCCTTATCAAATCTTATGTTCCAACTTCAGGAAGCTTACTTTAGTCCATAAATAAATCTAAGCAACCTACACACCTTATCTGGGCAGTTCTTAGACACGAATCTCTCAGGTTGCATCATATACACCTCCTCCTCGAGGTTTCCAATGAGGAATGTGGTTTTCACATCCATCTGTCAGATCTCATAATCATAGTGTGCTGCAATAGCCAATAAAATTCTGATGGATTTTAGCATTGCTACGGGTGAGAAGGTTTCATCGTAGTCAATACCTTGCCTTTAACGATACCTTTTAGCCACTAGCCTTACTTTATAGGTCTCTACCTTTCCATCTACTCTGATCTTTTTCTTAAAGATCCACTTGCAACCGATGGGTACAATACCTTCGGGTGCATCAACTAGGTTCTAAACCTTATTGGAGTACATAGAATCCATCTCAGAATTTATGGCTTCTTGCCACTTCCCGGAGTCTATACTCATAATAGCCTCCTCGTAGGTCTAAGGATCAATATCCTCAACATCCTCTCCTCTAATATGTCCCACATATCTCTTAGGAGGATGAGATACTCTATCAGACCTACGTAAAGTTGAAACTTGTGTATTAGGTACCTGAACAGACTCGGGCTGTAGAGTGGTGCTTGAGCTTGGTTCTCCAACCTCGCTCAACTCTATCATTCTCCCATTGTCTCCGCCAAGAATGTGTTCCTTCTCAAGGAACACTGCTCTCTTAGCTACAAAGACCTTTTGGTCTTCGAGATGATAGAAATAATACCCACAAGTTTCCTTGGGGTATCCACAAATTTGCATCACTCTGTCCTTGATTCTAACTTATCGGGGTTGTGTCTTTTAACGTGGGCAGGGCAGCCCCAAATCTTAACAACCTTAAGATCAGGCTTCTTCCCTTTACATATCTCATATGGTGTAGACATTACCGACTTAGTTGGAACTTTGTTCAAAAGGTAAGCTGCGGTCTGTATGGCATATCCCTAGAATAAGATAGGTAGGTCAGCGAAACTCATCATGGACTGTACCATGTCTAATAACGTACGATTTCTCCTTTCAGAGACACCATTGAGCTGAGGTGTATAAGGAGGTGTCCATTGGGATAATATCCCATGGTCCTTGAGGAACTGAGTAAACTCTGTACTTAAGTACTCACCTCCTCGATCTGATCGAAGAGTTTTGATACGCTTTCTAGTCTGGTTCTCCACCTCATTCTTATACTCTCTAAATTTCTCAAAGGCCTCGGACTTGTACTTCATTAAGTACACATATCCATACCTTGAGAAATTATCAGTAAATGTAATGAAGTAGGAGTAACCACCAATGACATGAGTTGACATGGGTCCACATACATCACTATGTATGAGTTCCAACAGCTCAGTGGCTCTCTCTCCAGTTCCACTAAATGGAGAGTTGGTCAGTTTTCCACGAAGGCAAGGCTCGCAAGTTGCATATGACACATAGTCGAATGGATCTAGATATCCATCATTTAGCAAATTTTGAATCATTCCCTCATGGATATGACCTAGCCTACAATGCCATAGGTATGCACTGTTCACCTCATCTCGTTTCCTTTTGGACACATTTACATTCATGATATGTGGAGTAGTGTCTAACATAAATAAACCATTGTGCAATGTTCCTTTCGTGATGATCTTATCATCTAATAATATCGAACAACCATTATTCTCAAAAACAAATTTATATCCACTAATTGTTAAACAAAATGGAGATAATGTTTTTGATAATAGAAGGAACAAAATAACATGCATCTAATGCAATAAAAGCTCCACTAGGCAGATGTAGGGCGACCTCGCCAACAGCTACTACAACAACTTTTGCTCCATTACCCATCTTAAGGTCCATCTCACCTCTCTCTAGTCTCCTAGGCCTTGCCAGAACCAGCAATGAATTGCATATATGATAAGCACTACCGGTATCCAATACCCATGTGTTATCATAAGAGTATGACAAATGGAGACTAATCATGAATGTACCTGAAGCTTCATCAAGCTTTTGTTTCGCCCTTTCTGCAAGGTACTCTTTGTAGTTCCTCTTCCAATGCCCATCTTTACCACAGTGGAAGCACTGGCCTTTGTCCTTTGCTGGGTCTTTCTTAGCAACCTTTGCTTTACCTAATCTGCCCTTGCCCTTTCCCTTCTTAAGGGGCCTTTCTGCTTTCCTTTTCTTTCTGGTCTCACCAGTGTAGAGAACTGGCTTCTCTTTCTTAATAGTACTCTCTACCTCCCTCAAGAGCTCTGGGAGAGTCACCTCAAGCTTGTTTATATTAAAATTCATTATGAACTGTAAAAAGGAATCTGGTAGGGACTGAAGCATAATGTCCATACACAAGTTATCCTCTAGGACCATTCCTAGACCTGTGAGTTTCTCTATCCATTCAATCATCTTTAGGATATGGTTCTGAATCGTTGTCCCCTCAGTCATCCTAGCGCGGAAGAGGCTCGTGGATATCTCATATCGTTGAGTCCTTCCCTGTTCCTCAAATAATTTGCCGACATGTAGGAGAATGGATCTGGCATCCATCTTTTCATGTTGTCTCTGTAACATGCAGATTTTATAAAAATAAACTATTAAGATATGGACTTCTATCTTAATATGCTCCCACTATTTTACTAACAAGTCACGCGACACCCTCAGCACGTGAAACAGAAGTCTCCGGCAGACTTCTAGTGGGGATCAGGATCCAATCAGCGTCTTAGTGTAACCTCGAGGGACTCGACCAATCACACTAAGCCTAAAAGGTAGGCAACTCTTGCCGATCATAACTCCTTGTGATTCCTGTCTTGTTCGGCCTCCGAATCACCATGGCCTCGAGGGACTCGACCAACCATGATGCTCGGTTAAGTCAACACATTCGTTACAAGATGAGTCTGATTTGATGATATACCCTCGAGGGACTCGACCAAGCATACCATGCCCTCAGGTCATCGGTGACATCTCTATGTCGTAAGCAAGATAGCTAATCGCGATATAGGTGAGTCTCGAGGGACTCGACCAACTCAACCTACACCGGGAATCGGTTCCTACTTATAACGATGGAAGGCCACGTGAGTCAATCTAATTGCCTCACGTTTACCGACTTAATATTATCGAGAGATGTTTCTATGATTTGGTCTCCTAATATGACATGTCACACATATACATATTTAATATATATCTACATCGCATGCAAATATATATACATATCTAGTATGTGTATAAACAATCACACCAGATGATCATAGACCACAACCTAATGTGATTAGGCCCGAGCCAGTAGTCCTAATCACTCACATCAAGATCTATGTGTGCAACGGTGCATATCCATGCCCTGTGATCGTCCATCTCGTCCTCGTTGGTTCCGTCAACATCTTGATGCATCTTCATGCATCGCGATCGTTCGTCTCGTGGGTCCTGCTATCGCATCCATGCTCCCGCTGCGTCTCCTCATGTGATTACAACTTAATCATAGGCAAGCAGGCTCAACAATAAACGAGAAATATAATGGAGGCTCGTAGACCTCAATAATATTAATTACAAGTACACACATCACACGGTCCATGATCATCCGTCCACACATCATATATCACATGTATAAATAATCATCATCATGTAGGACTACTAGATAATAATAAAAATAATAATCAACTAAACTTTTTAATTAATTAATATTTTATGAAATCAGGGACATGTAGGAAAATTTTCAATTCTTAAGGGTATTTTCATAATTTGGACAAAAGATAGAAACTGGAATTTCTCAAATTCACAAGGGCAAAATTATCTTTTTGCCCAAAACCCTAATTCACTCTTATTGCTGCTGCCGCCGCCACCCTACTGGCGGCGGCCTATGCGGTGGGGCGAGGGCGCTGCCCTCACCTACAGGCGGCACGCCCACTCCGCTGTAGGTGGGCGCCCCCACAGGCGGTGCTGTCCTGCCGGGCGGCCGCCCCTGTAGGGGGGGGGGGGGGGGGTTTCTCCCGTGGGAGCAGCGGCGGCAAGCGCCGCTGCCTTGCGGCGCCTCTACCCGCGGGCTGCTCGCCCTGCCGGACGCAAGCCTGCTGCAAGCAGGCCGTTGGCCGGCTGCTGTAGGCGCAGCCCCTGTGCTGCCTGCCTTCGTCTGCGTTGCACGCACGCAGATCAAGGGCAGCAACTGTTGCTGCCCTTTCTCGCTTTTGCATTAACGATTTTGACGTTAAAAGTTTTTCCTAAACACAACACATGCAGTTCAAAACCAATCATTCGCACGAACAACCTAACTCTGATACCATTGTTGGGAAATCTTGGGGGCGACATCATATGTGCAGCGGAAGAACAAGAAAATAAAATTCCTGATTCCCAAAGAGATGTTCGTCGTCGTGCGAAGATTGGTGCGCAAAATCCGTAAAACTTAAAATTGCGTATAGAGTAGATTGTGTTACCTAGGGAGATCATATATCCCTGTTTCCTTGCAGATCCTTAGGAGAGGGTGAAGGAGGTCAAGCATCCTCCTCTCTAGCGGTGATCCACACAGCAGGGTTGCGACGACACTCCTCAAAACTTCAGGCCTGCTCTGAGGTGGAGAGGGAGAGGAGAATAGGAAAGGCAAGCAAAGACTCTAGCCTATGAGGCTCTGAATCCCTCCTATTTATAGAGGTCCCTTGTCAAACCATAATGGGTCCTCCCCTAGTGGGTATTGGATCTATATCCAATAAGACAAGGGCTCCGTCGGATATCTCATATCAGAACCTCTACTCATCGCAATACCTACCATATGTGTGTGACCCTCTAAGCTCAATATCGAGCTGGCCGTGAGTTATACCTGTCATAACTCCTTCTAACTCAATGAATTATTATCTCTGTAATAATTCACTCGACTCATTGACTACGGACGTACTAGGCCACTACGCCGTAGTCCCCAGACGATATAGGGGAATCCAATCCATTGGAACTGTCTGTCCTCAGTTATCGTGTGCCTATAGTCCCTTATCCATCTAATATCCCAAAGACCGTATATCGAGCATGGTGCTGTCAGACCCATACGGTTTCTACTCGAGTCTCGCTCTAATCGAATTCTCCCGGAGAACTCTTTCTCTCTCAACCCGAATGACCCTGGCCAGGGATTTGTCTGAGCAAGAACACATGGGATATTCCTCTTATGACGCCGAGAGTGGATGATCCTCTATCGACACTCAATAGCCCTCGTAAGGTCGACTACCACTCCCAATGACCACTTGTACTAGATCTGAGATAGCCAAACCTATAAGTCTGGTATCAAAGAGTGGAGCACTCATATAGGACATCCTTGGTGTCTCAAGTTTAAGGACCAGATACACCACTAGGACTACGGAATTGCTGTATGATAATAAGGCATCATCAACCATCCAGCATTCCGTAAGCGGATCAATCAGTGAACTCATTCTCCAATGAGCACCTGTACTGTATCCCTAGTGTCCCTACACGAGCAGCTATGAGACCAGTTGCATCCATCATATGGACGGGTATACAGCACACTAGTCTGTCCGGTTATCACGATGTCCCTCTCGAGTAACTTATGACCGGCATTATTTAGGATATGTGTTTAAAGGTAAATCGATCTCATTATCGTGATCTTGTCACGATCCGATTCCCATTGCACAAATCCAATGACATCATAATATATATATGCACATATGCAATAGTTATAAAGTGATATATGCCAAAATATAATAAGCAAAAAAGATTATGTATCAAGTCACACGTGCCATCACTCACGTGATTGGCTTGTTGGGCACCTATGACTAGCACAAATGGCCTTACCTATCGATAATTGCAACAGGTTTGACGTTAAGGTCGCTGATAGATGGATTTTGAAGTATGATCGTAGGCGCCCGCAAGTGAAACTGTTGCTGATCATGAGGCCTTACTAAGAGATAATTGCATATTTCTTCCTTCTCCCTCTTGATGATCATGAGGCCATGCTCATAATTAAATGGTTGACGACATTAGGTGATATTTCTTAAAATTTTATGCAACTAATTATGAAATTTTACAGTAAGGAGAAACAGGTGATACTGAACGGGAAACGTGAGGGCGACGTAACGATGATTTACACACAACAAATGGAGAAGGTTTTGCATAAAGCATGCAGCACATTTTTGGTACAACTTGAGCAACAAACTAAGGGAGAGCCAATAGAATTTGAAGATCCAAACCTACTTCCTTTGCTTGCTGAATTTTCAGATATATTTGACGAACCGCACAACGTACCTCTTACCTATCGACATGATCATTATATAACGATTCTTTCAGGCAAACCTCCAGCAAATACTCGGCCATATCAATATCTACATCTCCAGAAGGATGAAATAGAAAGGATTGTAAAAGAGATGCTCGAAACAGGAGTTATTCGGTCAAGTTGCAACCTCTACTCTTCACCGGTGCTACTTGTATGCAAGAAGGACGGAACATGGCGAATATGCGTTGATTACCGAGCTCTTAATGGCATAACCATAAAGGAAAAATATCTTATTCCAATAGCAGATGAATTGCTAGATGAAAGGGAGCACAAATCTTCACAAAGCTGGACCTTTGATCCGGGTATCATCAAATATGAGTGTGCGAAGAAGACATACCGAAAACCACCTTTTGAACACACAACAACCACTACGAATTTTTGCTTTCTTCAACAGAAAGTGGAATATCTTGGGCATATCATATCAGAGGAAGGTGTGATGGTGGACCCCTTCAAAATTGAAGCAATGCAAAACTGGCCTACCCCGAGGAACATAAAATTGCTACATGGCTTTCTGGGTTTAACAGGCTACTACTGTAAGTTCGTGAAAAACTATGGAAAGATCAATGCGCCACTTACTTTCTTACTAGAAAAAGATGTCTTCCAATGGTTGGACAGAGCCTCTGCTGCCTTCGACAAACTTAAGGCAGCCATGACGACGACGCCGGTGCTAATACTACCAGATTTCAACCGACCCTTCATTATTGAGACCGACGCATCTGGAGTCAGAATTGGAGCTATTCTCATGCAAGATGGTCAACCACTCGCATACACTAGCAAGGAATTATCTCCCTCCCATCAAAACAAGTCAACATATGATAAGGAGATGCTCGCCATTGTGCGCGCAGCAACGAGGTGGAGACCCTACTTGATTGGTCGACGATTTCAAATTAAAACCGACCATAAAAGCCGTAAGTGCTTTTTGGAGCGAAAGATATCATCCACTAAGCAGCAAAAATGGGTAACAAAAATTCTTGGATTTGATTATGAAATAACTTACAAAAAGGGGAAAGAGAATGTTCTTGCAGATGCACTTTCGCAGCTACCCGAGCAAGCTGAAGTTTCAACCGTTTCACTTCCGACCAGCGACTTCCTTGAGGATATTAAGATGGAATGATAGGAAGATTCAGAGACTAGTAAGATTATAAAAAAATTGGAGGAAGCACCAAGCTCTGTGGCTCATTATAATTGGGACTCAAAAGAATTACACTATAAGGGACGCATTGTGCTTATGATAAATTCTACTTGCATCTTCACGAGCAGATTTTGGACAAAGTTATTCCATATGTAGGGTACTAAATTGAAAAGGAGTACAACATATCACCCACAAATCGACGGCCAGACAGAAGTTGTAAATAGGTGCTTGGAGACAGCCCAAAGCCACCCACTAAATATGACTATCCAAGGAGAACTTCAGACCCAGCCAAGTGCCATTATTGATTGACGGATCATGACTCGACGACGATGACCCACTACTAAAGTGCTAATATAGTGGGTGAACCTACCAACAGAAGATGCCACTTAGGAGAACTATGACGACTTGAAGATCAAATTCTCAAAATTCATGAATCGTCAGCCTCGAGGATAAGGCTGATTTGAAGAGGGCGGGTCTGTTAGGACTCTAGCTAGGAGAGTCCTAATTGAGAGGGACATTCATGTAAAACCTACCTAAGCCGACCCCTATTAAAGAAGTGAAGAGGCCGACTAGGGTTAGGAGGTTGTTTCTTAGAGAAGAATTAGGAGTTGTAAAGGAATATGAGTCTTGAGTAGAAGTCCTATTAGGAGTTGGTTAGAAGTAGGAATCTTGAGTAGGAGTACTATTAGGAGTTAGGGTTTAGAAACCCTATAAATAGCCATGTATTTCTCCTCTTTTGATAAGTAATAGATGAATCTTTTCTGTAGCCTTTGAGCAGCAACTTGGAGGGAGGAACCCCTATAGAGTTCCAAGGAGGCCGATCCCCTAAAGAGATCAACCCCAAGTTTAGAATCTGCAAGGGTTATAACAATTGGACGCCGGGCCGGTGGATCGGTCGACATATCGATAGAAGGCTTTGGGCCATAGATTCGGGCATCGGGCCAAGAAGAGCGGAGATTGTGCCAAGGATATCAGAGTTGCAGAGTCAACTGGCCGATTGGGCAATAGGCCGCAAGAGAGGATGATGTGCCGAAAAATCGGACGAAGCATCAAGGGACCAATGACATGCCAGAAAACTTGATTAATTGCTTAGGATTAATTATCTCGATCGAAGTTTTATTTTAAGTGTGCAGATTAACTACGATAGATTGAAGACATAAAGCAAGTCTACCGGAGTCAAGTTCGATGGGTGTTCGAGAGTTCGTCGATAGTCCGAAGATTCGTCGGAAGTGCTACCGGAACCAACTGAAAAGAAATCGGGGACTTGCCGAAGTTTTCAAAAGTCTGTCGGAGAGATCGTTGGAGGTTCGCAGAGATCATCGAGAAGGTTTAGCTACTTGTCAAAGACTCGCTGAACTCGTGACAAGACCGGAAGCCTACTAGGAGTCCGCCGGAAGAAATCAGAGGGTGTATCAGAAGTCCACTAGAATTTTGTTGAAAAGCTCGCCGGAAGGAAACTCGACATTACTAATTAAAAACTTACTTAGGACTATGTCTTAATTTTATAGTTTTCATATAATTAGGGTTAGGATTAAGGGTTAATCCTATAACTTGGTTATTGGTCAATTGGGCCCAAGTTTGGATTGGTTTAGGCCAAGTTTAAAGCTCAACCAGTGAGCTGAAATAGTCTAGACGGTGGCACCATCAGACTAGGCGGTGGCACCACCCAGAACCCGAAGGATCGGGTGGTGGTACCACCGGACTAGGCGGTGGCACCGCCACCAACAAGCGGTGGCACTACTAGTAAACGGTCAATATGAAATTGACAGTCGGTGGCACCGCCAGCTCTAGGAATCTAAGAGGAGTTCAAAATTTAGAGCCCAAATTTGAATCCTCTTGGGGTCTATAAATACCCCTTAATTCTCAGCAGAAAAAATAACCTTTGAGAAGTTAGAGATTGAGATAATGCCTTAGCAAAGTCTTTAGCGAGTCTTGTTTTCAATAGCTTACGTGTTCACCTTCCTCTTTCTCTTTGAAAATCTATAAGAGTGTAAACTACTTGTAAAAGATTGTAAGAGGGGTATTTGTCCATCCCCTTCAAAGTGACTTACTAATGGAAGTTGGGAGCCTTATCGAAGAAGGCTTCGCAAGTGGATGTAGGTCATTTGACCGAACCACTTTAAATTGGAATGTTCCTTGAATATGTGAGTGTTTACCTTTCTGAAACCATTATTTATATAGCGGCAAGCTTTTAGTTTTCATCTCCTTACTTTACTCAAGCTACTTTTACCAAGTCATTCTTTGTCAAATTGAAATCTCTACGCATTTACAAAATCATTTTCAAACTTATAAGTTTTAATCCGCTACACTAATTTACCCCCCCCCCCCCCCCCTCTTAGTGCCACTCCGATCCTAACAGAATCTAAAGATTTAGAAAAAATATCTTTAGAAGAACTTATGGGTTCCCTTCAAGTTCATGAACAAAGGATTACAAAAAGAGAAGAAGGCAAAACTATAGAGTAAGCACTACAAACTATCCTAATAGAAACTAAGCTTACTCTTGAAAATAAAGTTGAATCAAATTCACAAAGACGAAGAGGACGAGGACAAAGAGGAAGAGGAGGCAGAAATCAGACCAATCAAAAATCTCTAAAGAAAGTGATGGAGAAAATTCTAGCCAAAGAGGCCGAGGTTATGGCTAAGGACGTGGCCGAGGCCGTAGACATGGCAGAAATTACAAAAGGTCTAAAATACAATGTTATGTTTGCAAAAGATATGAGCATTACTCTTATGAATGTTATTATAATCCTAACAATTAAGGTGATAAAGCAAATTTTGTTGAGGAAGAAAAGAACAAAAATCAAGTTTTGCTAATGAGTTATGATAATTTGAAAGAGGATCAGTCTATGACATAGTATCTAGATACAGGAGCCTCAAATCACATGTGTGGCATCAAAGAGTTATTTTCAGAAATGGATACAAGTTATTCCAAGGACATTATATTTGGTGATTTGTCTCAAAGACCAGTAAGAGGCAAAGGTAAAATTCTTCTTGAACTTAATAATGGAAAAGAATTATGCAGATGTTTATTATGTTCCTGATATGAAAAATAATATTTTAAGCTTGGGACAATTACTTGAAAAAGGTTATGATATTGAGATGAAAGATATGGCTCTCTCAATTCATGATAAGAATAAAACATTGATATCACATATGAAAATGGCAAAGAATAGAATGTTTCCTCTGTATTTAAGTATTTTTTATCAATCAAATTATTTTAAAGCTGATATTGAGGATATTTCTACACTTTGGCATCTTAGATATGCTCACTTAAATTTTGAGGCTTTGAAACTTCTAGAGAAGTATAATATGGTGACAGGAATGCAAAAATTGATTGCCTAGCAAAATTATATGAAGTATGTGTAATGGGTAAACAAGAAAGAAAGCCTTTCAAAGTGAGATAAACAAAAAGAGCATGACATCAACTTAATCTGGTGCACTCAGATGTTAATGGCCCATGTTAGGATCGGAGCGGCACTAAGAGGGGGGGTGAATTAGTGCAGCGGTAAAGTACGATAAACTTTTCACGATTTAAACACTTTCGGAAACTTCGTACGATAAATGCAACGTTTCGTTTGAAACCGTTTCGATTGCGTTTTAACTTGAAGGGATACGTAAGAAGGAGACAAAGAAGTAGAGCATCAAAGTGCAAATGGTTTGCAGTAATATAAATGACAATAAGTAAATGCAAACCAGAGATCACGCCGATTTTAAAGTGGTTCGGTCAAATGACCTACATCCACTTGCGAGACCCCTCTTCGATGAGGCTCCCACCTTCCACTAGCAAATCTCTTGAAGGGGAAGGGTAAATACCCCTCTTACAACTTTTTACAAGCGGTTCACTCTCTTACAGATTTTCAGCAAGAAAGAAGGAGGTGAACACTAGCAAATTGAAAACAAGACTAGCTAAGACTTTTCTAAGACCTTTCTCTTAATCAATTGCTTCTCAAAAAGTTATCTTCTCAGCTGAGACTTGAGGGGTATTTATAGGCCTCAAGATGATTCAAATTTGGGCTCCAAAAATTTGAATTCTCTTATGTTCCCGATGTTGGCGGTGCCACCGCCCAGCCCAGGAGGTGTCACCACCTAAGCCAATTCAGCTCACTGGTTGGGCTCCAAACTTGGCCCAAACCAGTCCGAACTCGGGCCCAATTGGCCCCTACTTGGGTTATAGGATTAACACCTAATCCTAACCCTAATTAACGTGCTAACTATGAATTTAAAGATATTTTCTAAGCTATTACAAAGTCCGTAAGTCAAAACTTCTTCCAGCGAGCTTCCGGCGAACTTCCGACGGTCTTCCGATAAACTCTCGGAAACCATTCTGCGGACTCCCGGCAAGCTCCTAGACTTCACGATTTGATCTTGGAGAGTTCCAACGAGCTTCTTCGGTAAGCTTCGATCTTTCTCGGTGAGCTCCGCGAACTTCCAACAAACCTTCCGGTGAGCTTCCGAAAAACCCTTCGGCAAGCTCCCTACTCATTCTCGGCTAGTTCCGGTAGCATTCCCGACGAACCTTCGGACTTCCGTCGAACTCTCGAACTCCCAACGAATCCTTCGCGCTTGACTCCAGCACTTTGTTTCGCTTTATGTCTTCATCGTTATCGTAGTTAATCCTGCACACACAAACCAAAACTCAACTCCGATCTAGACAATTATTACAACGTGAATTGACATTCTATTGCCCGGCACGCCATTGGTTGGCGCTTCGTCCGATTCTTCGGTGCATCATCCTCTCTTGCGGCTTGTTGCCCAATCGGCGGTTGACCTCCGCAACCCCGATATCCTTGGCGCAATTTCGCTCTCCTTGGCCCGATGCCCGACATCCGAAGCATTCAGCCATCCAATATCCTGACGTGATCTCTTCCGGCGCAACGTCAATTCCTCCTGCGTCAACTGTCTAAACCTGATCGAGTAGACCTGCATCGCTCAAAATGCATTTTAAATCATAAACACATATCAAGTGGTTTCATCATCAAAATACGAGATTCAACAACCCTATCAATCCAGTATCACTTGGAAGAACCAGGTATTTTCTTACCTTTACTGATGATCATAGTGCCAAAACTTGGGTTTATGTGTTAAAAGAAAAAAAAGAAGCTTTAAGCAAATTCAAAAAATTTAAGGATTTGGTTGAAAAATAAAGTTGTTGTAAGATTAAATATTTAAGAATAGATAGGGGTGGTGAATATATATCAAATGAATTTGAAAGGCTTTGTAGAAATAATGAAATTTTACATCAATTCACTATGTCATACACACCTTAACAAAATGGTGTCTCAGGAAAAATAGGACTATCCTTAATATGGTCCGATGCATGTTAAAGAAAAGAAAAATTCCTAAAGAATTTTGGGGAGATACTATTGCTTGTGTAGTTTATTTGCTTAATAGGTTTCCGACAAAGCGAATTAGTAATGTTATACCAGAAGAAGCATAGAGCTTATAAAAACCAAGAGTTGATCATTTGAGGATTTTTGGAAGTGTTGTATTTGCCAAGATACCAGAAGAAGAGAGAACAAAATTGGAGGATAAAAGTCAGAAATACATTTTGTTAGGTTATCTAGTGGTTACAAACTCTACAATCCTATCACAAATAAAGTTGTGATGCCGATGTTGAGTTTGATGAACAATGGATTTGGAATTGGAAAAGTGATGAGCAACATAAGAAAGCTATAGCTTCAGAAGAAGATGATATAATACAAGCAAGCACCGAAGTGGCTTTGCCGGAATCATCACCTAGATCAGCTAGGTCACATGATTCAAGAAGTCTAATTATAAGAAGGACAAGACCGATTTAGGAGCTATATGATGTGGCTCGAAGGATTGATACTAACAATGATGAACTTTCTTTATTTTATTTTTTTGCAAGGTATGATCCATTAACCTTCGAAGAAGCTTATAGAGATAAAAAAGGGCGATAAGCTATGAATGAAGAGATTCGTACCATTAACCAAAATAATACATGGGAGCTTACTATACTTCCAAAGGACCACCAAGCTATCGGTATTAAGTGGATCTTCAAAATAAAGAGAAATACAACAGGAGATATAGAGAAATACAAAGCCAGATTGGTTGCAAAGGAATACAAACAACAATATGGGATTGATTACGAAGAAATATTTGTACCAGTTGCTCAATTGGAGTTAGTCAGATTACTTATCTTTCTAGCAGCTTAAATGAAATGAAAAATTTTACAAATGGATGTCAAATTAGTATTTCTTAATTGAGTTCTTAAAGAAGAGGTATAATGGAGTTCTTGAAAGAAACTTGATATGTCAGATGAAATATGTTTAAGGGAAAAAAATGTTAGAATTAAACTTGTTTAAGTGTCATAAAAAGATTCATTTCATCAAAACAAAGGTTCATTAGGAAGATTCATTACATCAATAAGAAAAAATAGATTAAAAATCTATGAAAGAAGAAGTCAAATTGATTATTGGTTCTTGAAAAGATTTTTGAAAAGAGAATGATTCATCTTGAATACGTAATATATCTTTAGGGACTATATAAACCTCATATGTTGGGTCATGAAATAGATAGAGTTTTAAATTATAAAAAAAAATTCTTAAGAGAAATATAGAAGACTAAAGCTTGTCGGGTCATGAAATAGATAGAGTTTCTGAAATTATAAAAAAAATTTCTTGAAAGAAATATAGAAGATTAAAATTTGTCCTTCTCTTTCTCTGTTTCATAACTCCATCCTTTCGATCAACAGCCTCATCCTGGTCAAGATGCCGACTGATGTCGACCACATAACCCCATGCTCAAAAGCAATTACTGAACAACACAGTTTGGTCAGACATCCAAACAGCCAACTATTAAAGAATCTCTATGATTTGTTGGTGGCAATATCATTATCCCAACCATCCCATAAGATGAAAACTCTAAAAGCGACTTTGATTCCTAAGGCATATTAATTTTTTATTGTTTTTTCTAGCATCATCCTTAATTTAAATGTTTAAATTAAATATTTTACTCTCCAATGACTCCATAAATATACAAGTAACTTGATCCTCTCATCTATATTGTTTAATCTTATCGATTTATTTTTATCTAATATCTTAGATAATTGATACGTATTTGCTTTTATTCTAAAGTTCAAAAAAATTATTTAAAAATTTTTGATTGATACATTTTGCTTCAGTTTTGCATCTTTTAAAAAAATTTCGAATTATATAGATTTTATTGATAATAATGGTGCATTTGACTTCTCTTGTAAAACTATAATATTGCTCTAAATAAAGACCTGTATGATCAAGTCAGTAAATCTTGCCAAATAAGATTTTCACTGTCATAAAGAATATCAAAATCTTAAATTAGAAAAATTTCAAGAAATATCAGACTACTTAGTTGTTTCAGGCATCAAGTCTTTTACAACAAATCGTATTTTAAATTGCGGAGTATTTTATGTATTTATCCTCCTAATTTGTTTCTTCATGTACCTGCAAGAACAATCATGAAGGATTTATCTGATGGCCTGTCTTTAGTTCTCTGCTTGTGCCTTTGTTCATCTCCTGCGTTCAAAAATTTGGGATGGCTGAGTTTGCTTCAAACATGAGGTAAACATCAACCAAAATGCACATTGGACTTATGAAATCATCCTGATAAGAATCTATGCTGACTCATAGTCACATGTTTGTGAGCCTTGACGTCCTAGTTGCTACTAAAATATAGCCTGCCATTTATTTCTGGCTTGTGTTCTTGCAGATAAACGATGTACTATTATGTTCTGTATATTGACTCACTATGGTGTTAATAGATGATTGACATGTTTTAGACTGTCAATTAATGAAGGCCCTAATGATGATTGATATCCTGCAGCTACTATTTCCTCATGCTTGGCTCAAGTGTATGAATGCTTTTCTTTTGTCTTCTTGATGACTTTGTTTTCAGACTTACCTAAATTGAAGACATTACGCAGCATTTCATCCTCATGTTAAGCATTTTTCTCCCTCCTTGTTGACCATTGTTTTAGACTAACCTTCAGCTGCTTCCTTCTTCTGACCGTTGACTGGGGCTTAGCAGAATTGACTTCTTTTTCCCACATTTCCAGTCCTCATTCTTGAGTCAAATGTATGCCAACCACATTCTTCTCCTCCTTATTTGACCACCATTTCCCCCCACCTAAATCGAATGGTTTATCTCATTCTTCTTTTGACTCCCTGTGACTAAGTGAACAAGGATAAATGACCATCACTTTTCTTCTTCTCATGCTTCACTCATGGACCTTAACGTAGGTCCACATCAAAAGTGCATGAGACAAGTCAAATTGAAATAAATATTCATAAATATTAATTAAACATTGGACGTAACAGATAGGTAGATTCGAATTCATAATATGCACTCGTTCCATGATAAAGTGAAGCTTATTATAGATTCGGCTGTCTTCTAATTAACATTTGAGCAACGTTTCTTTCTAATTGACTTGCACCAAGGCTTATATGTTACTGAAAGAAATACTAACATGTAGAATACCTGTGAATTCGATTTTATATAAATCTGCTGACTAATCCAAATGTCCGTCGAGATACATTCTTTCCCCATCTCGAACTTGATCGATAGGCATCCGAACCTAACTTAAAGTAGATTGGATGATACGTACAAGAAAAAAATCCGATCTCATCAAGTTCAACTTTTATATTGAAGAATCTTATTTACTCATGCAAACAATATTTTAAAAAAATTGGAAGAGGAGTGATGCATGATTGCTGAAGAGGCTTAAAACATTGAGCATGGAATATGTTGATTCTTTTTGCAAATTAATCATGGCAGAGCATTTGTTGCCAAGTACTCTAAGATAGAAATTAGCATCCAAAATTTGTCCCTTGGGTACTACTCAGTACACTTTAGAAAAGAAAACCTTAGAAGCCTAAACACTCAGATGAATTTAGAGAAATAGCATCTTAGTAACAATCAACATAACACTAAAAAAGTTATTTATCAATCAGATGATTCAATTTATCAAAGAGCAGAGTGATAGAATGTGGTCTGCATCAATATCTTGGTAGAGATTGTGAACAGTAATTCTGTGAGGGCAACAATAATGCAGGGTCACTGTTTCTTTCTAATTCGTACCCGAAACTGAGCTAAAAAAACCATGTGATGCTCGCTTTGATGTAACACCATATGCTGGCATCTGGATTTTAGTGCAACTCCACTTCAAATTTGCATGTTGATCATCATTGGGTTGTCCTTGTAGGCCTTGAAGGATCCTCGAAAATGCTTGGAGTTCACCATACTTCTGGTGGTGTTCGGGACGTTCGCGTGAAGCTCCATTTGACATGGCCTTACGAACATATGCCTGAGATATTAGAGGTTTCCACGACTTTTCACGTCTTAGTTGCCGTCAATTGTTGTAGTCTTTCCTGTTTACTGGAAAATGGAAAACCTTCTTCATAAAAAAATGAAGGGACAGCTTTACCACTGTATAAACGTGTGCAGCTCGCTGCCGCCATTAAGATGCAGTTAGGCATCGCTTTTGTGTCTGCTATTATTATTTTCTTGCATCGTCAATCCAACCTTAATGTCACGCCTACCTTTCCGAATGAAAAGCCTTGCAAGAAGCCGCAAGCATTCTCACAAACGGCCCAGATTCCGACCCCAATCCGACCGAATCCGGCCCACACCAATCCGACCCCATACCACCATACCACCACCAAGATTCCATCGTTGCTCCCAGCTTTCTTCCCCTTTGCCTCCCATTCCAACCTTCATCCGCGTCCCCTGTATATATGTATAGCACGGGCAGGTATGCCATTTGCCATTGTCTGAGCCTTCCCTTGTTTTGATCCACTTCATCTCGACTCTCACACAGGCGAAGATAGTGAGGGAGAGACTTCCGTTGCAGAGTTTATAGCACCCAAAGGGGAACCTAAAGAAATGGCTTCGCTCACACGTTGCTTATACTGCACCGGAGAGGGACCCAGGGCCCACCTCCTCTCCCTCTCCCTCTCCCCCTCCGCCTTCCGCCTTGGGCCCCCTCTGCTGACGCCGGCCCTCGGGAAGCCAGCCGCTGCCCACCGCCGCCGCCCTGATCCGCCCCGGGTGGTGGTGGCCGACGCCTCACCGCTTTTCGCGGCGGAACCGGCCACTGCGGCGGCCTTCGACTTCAAGGGCTACATGCTCCAGAAGGCGGCGGCCGTCGAGCGCGCCCTCGACGAGGCCGTGCCGCTCGCGCACCCGGAGCGCGTCCACGAGGCAATGCGCTACTCCCTCCTCGCTGGCGGCAAACGCATCCGCCCCGTTCTCTGCCTCGCGGCCTGCGAGCTAGTCGGCGGCCGGGACGCCTGGGCGATGCCCGCCGCCGTCGCCGTCGAGATGATCCACACCATGTCCCTCATCCACGACGACCTCCCCTGCATGGACAACGACGACCTCCGGCGCGGCCGCCCCTCCTGCCACCGCGCCTTCGACGAGCCCATCGCCGTCCTTGCCGGCGACGCCCTCGTTTCCTTCGCCTTCGCCCTCCTGGCGGACCCGTCCTCCTACCCCGCCGATGCATCCGTGACCACTGACCGGATCGTCTGTGCAGTCGGCGAACTCGCTAGCTGCGGAGGCGTCAAGGGCCTGGTCGCGGGCCAAGTGGCCGACATCGAGGCCACCGGGCCGGGAGCCCCGGCCAGCCTCGACCAGCTCAAGTTTATCCACCTGCGCAAGACCGCTGCTCTGATGGAGGCGTCGGTGGTCATCGGCGCCATTGTGGGAGGCGCCTCCGATGACCAGATCGAGCGGCTGAGACAATACGCGAGGTGCATCGGGCTGTTGTTCCAGGTGGTTGACGACATCCTCGACGTGACCAAATTGTCGGAGGAGCTTGGGAAGACGGCAGGGAAGGATGTGGCCAGCGGGAAGACGACATATCCAAAGCTGTTGGGGTTGGAAAGGTCAAGGGAGTTTGCTGAGAGACTGCTAAACGATTCCAAGGAGCAGCTTGCGGGATTTGATCCGACGAAGACGGCGCCTTTGCTACATCTGGCAGATTACACCGCCTACCGCCAGAAGTAGATCACGTTTTAGATGCATGCGTGCCTGCCTCGCTCAAATGCTACATGGCAATTATGTCAGATCCAGTGGTGGTGTTTAAGCTACATGGAGAGATTAATCAATCTTTCCCTACTAATGTTGTCCCTCATCCCTTTATTTCTGCTATGCATTTGGTTATGCAATTAATGGAATATATAATTAAATTTGGGAGGGATAGATATGTGAAACGGATCAATTCATTTTGATATGTCTATAAGGAGCTATATCATGATATGATTGTCGTCACTCTGCTTCCATTCTTGACTTAAATGACAACACACCTCACTTAAATATAACACGCCATGCACAGGAAAAAGTTGAAAGAAATGTTAATACATAGTTGTGTGCTAAAAATAAAAGAACAGAAGAAAGAAACACAGCATGAGTTGCAGATAATAGTAATAATATATGAAGAAATAACACCATGTTGTTGATGTCAGTTATATAAATTACCCCATCCTCGATCAATTTCTTCAATTGCAATCACCACACGACCACTTTAGTCAATATTGGAATCACTAAGAGGATTAAGTAGGTGTTCAACTCACTAGAATCAGAAATGAAAACTGCAGGATAACTTTCTTAGATAAATGTACAAATCTACAACATCGGATCAACCAAAAAGAATCAAAAAATAAAACTGAAAACCCTCTGGGAAATAATTTTTGTGTGTATGATACAAAAGGTGACAGCAGCCAGCTAAAAATTGTTCCATGATATCATAGGACTTCTATACAAGAGAGCAAAGTAGGAGAATCGTTTGCTTGTACCAGACAAAGGAGTTACCCAAAAGAAAGAACACACGAACCCTAGATTGCCTATGACCATGAACCATCAGGAAAAGGGTCAAGTGCATCTTGCTTACCATTCGCATAGAAGTCAACAACAGCTTTCATCCTAGAGAACTTCTCTGGATGGTAATTTACATGAACAATCACAGGCTTTAACCGGCGCAATAGAGCATATTTTCTCAGTCTTGAAACGAACTTTGCTGTTCATGAACAGATAAAAGTCCATGGTCCTCCTGGAAGCATGAAGGCCACTGTATCCTGGATGTGAAGGGTACAAGAGCTCTTCGTTGAAGCCTGCTTGGTCCCATGAATTTGGTTCCCGTGCCATCCGATCTGCCACACGATCCAAAAGCTCTATAGAAGCGACTGCGGGTCTTATGTAGAAAAATCCGGAGTTATATACCCATATCCACATCGTATGGGCATATCTTGCCCAACCCATCGAAGGTTCATCAAAGACATCATCACGGCCATAAGCTGTCATATTGCTGTGACCATCACTCGTGGATCCAATATCAGAATCCCTATAGAGATGATCAAACGGGTTCTGCAAGTAGATTATATCAACATCCAAAAGAAGAATGCTGTATCCAAGCTGTAAAAATTCTCTCAGGATCCGGAATTTCAATCCAGAGACAGCATGATTTCCACCAGTCCTTCCGACGCTATCGTTATCTTCATCAGGAATTCAGCGGCGGTAAATAGGAACTTCATTTGAGTTGCAAAATTTTTCTATATCACCATCCAATGCTACAACTAAATAGTTGGGGATCACAACTCCAGCGCATCCTTCACATTGGAATTTGCTAGTGCAACTATTAGCTCCTTCCTAACAGCTACCCTTTCCAGTATCTTTGCCAACCTGATTCATCAGGAATGACAGTTGGATTTGTTCTCAAGGACTTCACAGTACCAAAAGGCCCAGCTTTTTGCTGCTCTCTTAAAGTTAGGGAACTCTTTTGAGCCTGATCTTTACCCTGCTCAGCCACTTTTAACTTTGTAGTCGACTCCATGACCTGCTCCTTCAACTCTTTGTTCGTCTCTGAGAGTGATGCCAACTCAGATTTCAACGCATTTGTCCTCTCAGATGTTTCACATTTTGCAGAGTTAGCCTGGACATATAAAAGAAATATAGCATTTATACACAAAACAAGACATTATTTGAACTAGAACTAGAAGCCTACTTTGCTAAAAGCAGATAGTGATATGCCATCGAGCTTTGTATTATCTAAATTGCGCAACAGCATGCTCATAAGTGCCATGCTGTAAAAAGAAAACGTTGATATAGCATGAGATAAATGGACATGGTTCACCTGTCAAAAAAAGGAAAAAAATAGATTAAACTCTTAGAATAAAGCAGTTGATAGTTGCCACCATTCTTATTTCTACAGCATACAAACATGATCTTAAGGTTAAAGTTTCTCTTCAGGATCACCAAATGCCAGTTCTTATGCTGCTCAAACCATGTCCTCCATGTTTTCACATCAAACGTGCACATCAATTGTTGGATCCAAACTGGTTTTTGGAGTACTTTATCTCTCACTATCATTACTTTTTCACATCTAATAAAGAATCTAAAAGTAAAAGAAACCATTAACATAATTTGGTACAAAATGAAAGAGAATCACATCCAAATTCCTTGCTGATAGCTTTATTATGTTTTGAAATGACAACTTCTCACATCATGTTGTCGCAACCTACAACTACCAACTAAAATGTAATGTACATTAGAATTTGAAATCAAATGTTGATGGTGGAGGATAAAGTTGATAAAATAAATAACTACAGGATAAGAAACCAAAAAAATAAATAACTCCGGTTTGACGGTTGAATTGCTAAAAGGATAATCAATTAAATATATATCCCTTCAATACCATTGTTAGCTGCATGGTCTTAATGTAGCATATAAATATAATATATATATATATATATATACATATGTATATATACATATCTATATATTCATATGTATATATACATATGTATACATGTATACATATGTATATCTGTTTACATATGTATATATATACCTTCGAAGAGAAAGAAAAGGGAAAATAACTTTGCCCTTCTTTTGCCTAATTTTGGACCTATTTTTTGGAAGATACGGCTATCTTTCTCAATAATAAGCCATTGTTCCCAAGATCTGTTCTCTCACTCAGTTTCTTGTAAAAGATCTTATCTTCAAATCCAAAGAGCAACCAAAAGAGGGTAGAAGCGCCGTACCTGACTCCACCAAGCGGCCGAATCCTGGTCGTCGGAAGGCGAGGTACAGAAAGAGCGGAAAAGACCGACCGGGTAGTGGAAGACGCAGAGGCTGCCCAGGAGGATCCCGATGCCGACGGCCATGGCCATTTGAGTTCCGCGCGAGGGCGAACCGTTGGATCGTGTCAGGAGGCCATCCCGCCGCCCGGCCATCCTCTAGGAAGCCCCCGATCTCGAGAAGCGAGGAAAAGCGCAGGAGACGAAGGATGAGATGGGAAACAAGGAACGTACCGATTTATGGCGTGCAATTGAAACGTTCGATTTCAGCTGCCTTTGCTCTGTTACGTGAGAGTGGTCACAATTTCAGCTTTATGTGGAAATGCTGAAGACGAGGAAAAGTGGAAATGTGATGGAAACAACTATTTTGGATTCATATAAATACACATGTAGACGTACATGCATATGCATTCATGTTTATTTTTTGTGTATATGTTTTCTTTATATATATATTGAGAAAAAAAAAGTTATTTATAGTAAGAACATTTGATAGAGAAAATATCCTACTATATAACTTTTGGTAAGATACAAAATATAACATTTACTTGGTGCAACCCTATAGGCACATGAGGATTCAAAAGTATAAGTGACCTGAGGGACTTATAAGTATTTGATTCCCCTACTTCCCAATCAATATGGAACTAAATATCATTATCAGTACTCTCTCTTATTCCTCATCCGACAGGGGGGAGAGGATAGGTATTCAAATGATAGAAAAAGTAATAACGTAAGTATTGTACTATCGACTCATCCAATCGGAGACTGTCACTTGGGCGATGACATGGGTGTCATCACTTAGGACCCTTGCTCATCTCGATCTATAGGACGATCGTATGACCCAATCGTAAAGTGCATTATGTTAGGATCAATCGTCGGTTTTGTAAACTTTTCGTTTGTTGAAAATCGATCTTGAAAAGTGCTTGACTTTAAAGTAAATGAACTAGCAATTAACTTAGAAAGTAATGACAGTAATGTAAAGCAGAATGAAAATGAGCACACCGGAATTTATAGTGGTTCGATCATTGTGACCTACATCCACTTCTGATTCCTCTTCCGTCGAGGAAACTAGCGTCCACTAATGATCTTCCTTCAATAGGCAAAGACTAACTACCTCTTTACAGTGCTTTCTCCTTTTCACGGGTTTAGGAGTTAACCCTTACAAGCTTCACACCTCTCTTGAATGATCACACAACACTTAGAAAGGGAGGAATAGGACTCTTTTCACTTTTACAACACTTTCACACCTCAAGACTTCAATATTTTGTTCATACTTTTGTGCCCTTTTATGCAAAAAAGGGTGGGATATTTATAGGCCCCAATGGCTTTAGAATTGAGGCCAAAATATGTCACTTCCTTGGATTTCGGGGTACTGGTGGTATCACCGCCATTATTGGGCAGTACTACCACTTGCAGACTGACACTAGATGATATCACAACTCAATCTAGACAGTACGACCGCCTGATAGAGCTCGAAGACTGAGCTTTGATGGTACCATCGCTTGATAGGGCGGTACCACCACATAACAGTGTTTGTTAGGATCAAGAGCAGCACTAAGTTGGGGAAAGGGGGGGGGGGGGTGAATTAGTGTAGTGGAAAATTTTTTGATTTCGTAAAATAATTCGTACGTTCGATGGAAATGTAGCAACTTAAAATGTAAGAGAGTGTAAGCGTAGTGAAAATAAGATGAGGAGGAGAAGCAGTTTGCTAAGAAATGATTTGTAGTTTAAAGTAAATTGCTCAAAATGAAATGCAAAGCAGAATTTATAGTGGTTCGGTCAATGTGACCTACATCCACTTTTGGATTCCTCCTCTGTCGAGGTCACCGACGTCTATCAATAGGCGAAGGCCAATCACCTTTTACAGCTCTTTTCTCCTTTTGTTGGGTTTATGAGACAACCCTTACAACTTTCTCTCCTCTTTCTTGGATGGTTACAGGGCTAAGAGAGGGAGGAGAAAAACTCTAGCACTTTTACACTTCAATGATTCAAGATTATAATCACACTTTAGGTATCCTTTCATGCAGAAAATGGTGGGGTATTTATAGCCCTTAATGGCTTCAAAAATATAGCCAAAAAATGTCTCATCCTGATTTTTCGGGGTATTGGCGGTACCACCGCCATTACTGGGTGGTACTATCACCTGGAGTTTGACACTGGGTGGTACTACTAAGTCTGGGAGGTACTACCACTTGCAGTCTAACACTGGATAGTACTACCGCTCAGTCTGGTTGGTACTACCGCCTAACAAAGCTCGGAGACCGAGCTCTAGTGGTACCACCGCCTGACTGGGTGGTACCACCGCTGTCAGCAATAATTGCTTGTGGTACCACCGCCTAGACCACTTGGGAGATTGGGTCATCCTAGCTCAGAGCCTAGTTAGCCCCTAACAGAGTTGATGGGATTACCTCTCAAATCAAACTCTAATTATCGTTCTAACTACGATTAAGGCAAGCATGGTCCGGTACATCGATTCTTTCACTCTGCGATCCTTCAGCGAACTTCTTGGCGAGTCTTCTGGCAAGCTTCCGGTGATCTCCCAATGAGCTTTTGATGAGTCTTCCAGCGTACTTCCGGTGATCTCACGATGAACTCTCGGTGAGCTCCTGATATATCGTCCGAGTCTTTAACTTCGGCCCATCATCTGCTTTACGCCTCACTGCTATCGTAGTTAATATTGCACACTTATCTCAACACATGGATTAGATAAAATAATTTACCAATTGATTTTATCATCAAAATCCGAGATTCAACAATCCCTCCCTTTTTGATGATGACAACCAATTGGTGATGAAGTTAATCTTAACTCCCCCTATCTAGATGCCATAATTGAGAAATGATACTCTTGAATTCAACGCCTTTGAATTCAAGCATCAAATTGATAATTTAGACTTATTATGCACATCATGATTTACCAAATCTAAAGATGATACCATGTATGATATCAAGGCATGACATCCATTTTCGAGTCAAAATCATAAAAATTTTCAGCATCAAAGTAAGCACTATGTTGCATCATCATACTTATAATTTGAAGAGATAACATAGAAATCAAAACACATAATTGTAATCATCAAAGTAAGTAGCATTTTAAGTTTACAACATCAATGTAAACAACATAAGATTATAACATCAAAGTAAGCAGAATAAAAAAAAGGGAACCATTTCTCCCCCTTTGTCATCAGCAAAAAGTCATAAATATTTATTCAGGTGGTGGCTAGTCAAAGTGTTTAAACAGGGTATTGAGTTGTTGACGAATCTGCTAAAACTCAATCAAAATTTGATCTTGGCATTGTTCAAGTTGATTTTGACATTATTCAAATCGATCCATCCGAGTCCCTATGTCGTCGATAGATGAGGGAGGTACTTGCTCTACTAGAGATGATTCCTCAAAGGGACTAGTTGGAGGAGATTGATTACCCATAAAAATTGGTGTTTCAGGTTCTGGTTCAGGTTGGAGGGGATTAGTCCTTCTAAGCAGTCTGGTCCATATACCATTTCTGAATGTACATCTTATCCGTCAAAGTATATTTCTATGATACTAAATCTACCTAATTTTATAACTTCTTCGGGTGAAATGATAATATCATAGGCATGGAGTAGTCTTGTGATTAAGCTATCATATGGAAGCATAATATCCTTTTTTGATAGTACTATCATGTTTTGTTGGGTTAGGTAACTAAAACAATTGTTATGTCCCTTCATAATCCAATACATGATACCTAATTTTATTTAGCTTACTTCATCATGATGATATTGTTTTGGGAGAATGATACTTATCAGGATGTGATAAAGTATTTTGGTGCTTAAAAGTAGTAAATGTTCGTAGCTTTTTGGAAGAATTGTTAAGTTAGGATTACCAAAAATTGTTTCTAAGGCATCAACGTAAGTAGTCTCAACTATTTCTTCATCCTATTGTCCTCTAAAATAACACCTTCTTTCTTTTATCGGAATTCCTGTGATGTTGTAAATTGTTCTAACCGTAATGGGTATATGATGTCCTAATAGATAGGTAGATACCCCTTCTTCTTCCTCTATACCTAAATTATTATAAAATAACCTAATAAGTCTAGGGTAGATAGGTTCACTTATTTGAAGGATTGGGAGAATGTCTAGATTGACAAACCATTGAATATGTTCTAAATCACTTAATTCATCTAAATCAACATATTTACCCTTATGAACATGTCTAGATTCAATGGAAGAAAATTTTAGGGCATATTGATTAGAATCGAAAAGTAGGGAGTCATAATTTTTATCTAATCTCCTATTCCCTTTATCCCTAAAGGATCTTCTAGAACCCATTGAGACTAATAAGTTTTGCCCCCTTTTGCGATATGTACATTTGTAATTTTTGCTTCTCTTGTCTTGTGCAAGCTAGCTATCTCTCCCTTTGTCATTGTCAAAAAAAAGGGAAGACCCTTTACATCAATTTCTAAATCATGATAAAGGTAAGTATCAATCTTATTTGTGCATTATTATGTTTTCAACATAAAATATGTACAACTTCAAAACTTTACATTTGTATCCTTACTTCATGCATAATACAAATAAATTAATCACTATGGGCATATCATACATGATACATCATTTTGGTAATAAATCATAGCATTTATCAATATTTTGATCATGATACCAAGCATTCATCATTTAGAGCATTCATGATACACATTATATGCATATATCATCACAATAAAAAGCAATTGCATGCATAATTTCAAATCATAAATGTTTCATGATGGTATTAATTTATCAAATTGCATCCTACCATGCATGATCAAAACTTGTCATCATTTGTATTTCATGCATAATTTCATTTCATCACATTAGGAATATCAAGAAGAATTAATTGGGTAATGAGATAAATATTTTATGAATACACGGAATTGTATAAAAATCATATCATAAGTTTTTCATGCATTCATATCATCACATGAAGAAATATCAAACAAAATTTGGTGATGAGATATTACTTCATGAATATAATAAAATTCATATAGCATATCATGGTTTATTAGAATTAGTCTTCTTTTTGGTGAATAGCAAAAAGAATAGTAGGAGAGCAAGATCTTAATTCATGCATATCAAATATTCAAAGAGAGATCTTAGGAGATCATGATATAGATAAAATTCATTCAATCTTGTAGAAGAACAAGATATTAATTCAAGCATATAAAATTTCTTAATTCATTATGAATCATAAAAAGAATTGTGGTTCCGAACAATCATGATTCATTTAGGAAAATTTTCTCTTTAGTGCACGATAAGAAGAAATATAGCAAAGATACCTATCATAATTCATTTGGATAGTAGATGCTAAAATGGAACATAGAGGATAGAAGATTTTGATTTTTATAGAGTAAATCTCAAGTTATAAATCTCGAAAAATCAAGATAAAGCTCATTCAAATTCAAATCATCAAATCAAAATCATTTTCAAGAGATTCATAAAAAGATGATAAAATAGATTCATCAAACCAAGAATTTTAAGAAAATACTTTTATCTATTTAGTTGTTTCATATAAGCATGCCTTTGTCCTTTTTGTGCCAAAAAATAAAAAATATATATATCATCAATCATTTAGGATCGAAAAATAAATTTCTTCATAAAAACCATCAAGATCATCATGTACAACTTTAAAATCTCATACATAAAATCATCATGGTATTAAAATTTCAATATTTTCATTATAACTTTATGCATCATTAAGTATACAATCGTCAAGCATGACACTATTTCATTTATGTGTAATAGCCATTCTTATTATCGTGAATCATGAATCGTCAATTGTCAATCGTCAATCGTCATTTTTAAAGTATACAATCATCAATCGTCAAGCATACCTATTTTATTTATATCAAATCAAAACATGCATTAATTTTAAAGCCACTTTTATCACGGTATAAATTGATAATCCATAAATCGTAAAAGATCATTATGGAAATCATCAAAATCAATAAACTATAAATTACCCAAAACTCAACATCATCATGCATAGTTAAAAAAAAAAAATTTATTAGGCATGATATCATATTTCATAAGGCATTTTTAATCAAAATCATTTTGTTTATCATAAACATACAATTTTCATGATTATTTTTTAAAATATTAGAATGATAAGCATGATTTCATTTATTTTCAAAATATTCATCATGATAGGACATACAAGGCAAAGAAATCATTAAACATAAAGGATATTCATCAATCATGGTTTCATTGAGCATAAGGTATTTTCAACCAAAATTATTTTGTTATTTGTTGTAGTCATGCATTTTTCTTTTTAGGTGAATCTATCTTTTCATGCTTAGTTTTCCATACAAAAGCCATGCATCATCATTAAGTATGATATTAAACTTCTTAATATTTTCATTAAGACATCAAGCATGGTTTCAATCAAAATCGGAAATCATCAAGATGCACATTTCTTTCTTCTCAGGAAAAATATACATATGATGATTAGATTTAAATCTAACATTTTATTCCATTAACATAAAACATATAATTTTTAAGAAAAATAATTATTCAAAAAAAATAAAATACATCATGAAAAACATCAAGTAATTTTAAAATAAATTAAGGGGGTTTCGATTACCTCATCATTGAATGCCGTTGAGGGGTAGTTTGCCACCTTGCCTTTCTTGATTTTCTCCTAGTCTTCGGAGGAGCTCAATTCATCCCAATTTTTATTCTTCTTACATTCAAAGCAAGTAGTTCCATTCTTTTTGCTTTTTAATATTTGTTTCATTTGTAGTTTAAGTTCACCATCACTTAAAATTATGTTCGAGTGGTCTTCATGTGTTCTATGTCCCAAATCCTTCTTATCATTTGGAAAGTTGTTCTCAAGTTCCCTTTTTGTCATATTGTTCATTTCGTAGGTCATTAAAGACCCGATTAGTTATTCGAGTGGAAATGTTTTAAGGTCCTTGACCTCTTGAATGGCCGTAATTTTTGGATCCCAACTTTTGGAAGGGATCTTAAGATTTTAGTTAATAATGCACAAAAATGTTGATTTTGGACTCTTTCACTCGGCTAATGCCTTCATGAGTGACCTCAAGATTTCTCCAAAGATCAAAAGCCGAATCACAATTCGAAACGCGATTAAATTCATTTTTGTCAAGTGCACAATATAAGGCATTTATAGCCTTCACATTTAGAGAAAACATCTTCTTCTCCAAATCATTCCAATGGTTCATTGGAAGAAAAGACATTTCAAATCCATTTTCGACTATGTGCCATAAATTCAAATCCAAAGAAAGTAAGAAAACTCTCATTCGAGTTTTCCAATATGTGTAGTCCATCCCATTGAAAAAGGGAGGACGAATGAGAGAGTAACCCTCTTGAAGGCCGAAAAGAGCCATTTCTATTTAGGTGTTAAACCAAAGTAGAAAACCGTGGTTCTGATACCAATTATTAGGATCGGAGCGACACTAAGAGGGGGGGGGGGGGGGGTGAATTAGTGCAGTAGATTAAAACTCGTAAGTTTGAAAACGATTTCGTAAATGCGTAGAGATTTCGATTTGATAGTAACTTGAGTAGATGAAAACCAAAAGCTATCAGTAGTGTAAATAACAATCTCAAGAAAGTAAGAACTCACACATTCAAGGAACACACCAATTTAAAGTGGTTTGGTCAAAATGACTTACATCCACTTGCGAAGCCTTCTTCGATGAGGCTCCCAACTTCCACTAGCAAATCACTTTGAAGGGGAAGGACAGATACCCCTTTTACAACCTTTTACAAGTGGTTCACACTCTTATAGATTTTTAAAGAGAAAGAGAGAGGTGAATACTCAAGCAATTGAAAACAAGACTTGCTAAAGACTTTGCTAAGGCTTTATCTCAATCTCTAACTTCTCAATGTTTGTATTCTCTGCTGAGAATTGAGGGGTATTTATAGGCCTCAAGAGGATTCAAATTTGGGCTCCAAATTTTGAATTCTCTTGGGTTACCGATGCTGGCGGTGCCACTGCCTATTAGTTGTGGTGGCACCGCCTATCAGTGTCTGACACTAATAGTGTACTGGCGGTGCCACCGCCCAGTTTGGCGGTGCCACTATCAGACCTCTCGGGTGTTGGGTGGTGCCACCGCCCAGTCCAACGGTACCACCACCCGATCCTCGGGTTCTAGGCGGTGCCACCACCCAATCCGGCGGTTCCACCGCCTGGTCCTACGGGTCACTAGATGGGCTTCAAATCTAGCCCAACCTAGGTAATATCAGGCCCAATCGGCCCCTAACCAGGATATAGGATTATCCCTTAATCCTAACCCTAATTACATATAAACTACACAACTGAAAACATAGTCCTAAGCAAGTTTTCAACCGGCAAATGTCGAGTCTCCTTCCGGTGATCTTCCGGCGGACTTCCGATGCACCCTCAGATTTCTTCTTGTAAACTCCCAGCAGGCTCCCGATCTTGTGGCGAGTTCAGCGAGTAGCCGAGCCTTCTCGGTGATCTCCACGAACCTCCGACGATCTCTTCGGCGGACTTCCGAAAATTCCGACAAGTCCTCGATTTCTTCTCGGTTGGTTCCAACAACATCTCCAACGAATCTTCAGACTCTCGAACACCCATCGAACTTGACTCCGGTAGACTTGTTTTATGTCTTCAAGCTATCGTAGTTAATCCTGCACATGTAAAATAAAAGTTTGATCTAGACAATTACTCCTAAGCAATTAATCAGTTGTCCAGCATGTCAATGGTCCCTCGATGCTTCGTCTGATTCTTTGGTGTATCGTTCTCTCTTGCGGCCTATTGCCCAATCAGCCAATTGACTCTGCAACTCCGATATCTTTGGCGCAATACCCGCTCTTCTTGGCCCGATGCCCGAATCCATGGCCCGAAGCCTTCTGTCGATACGTCGACCGATCCACCGGCCCGACGTTCAATCTTCTGACATGTTCCTCCGGCACAACATGATTTTCCTACTTTAATTGTCTCATCCTGATCGAAGCATCCTACGTCACTTAAAACGCAGGTTAAATCATAAACACATATCAAGTGGTTTCATCATCAAAATACGAGATTCAACATGTTTTTCAAGTCAATTCCATAATCCTTTAAAGTATTTTTCATCCATATAACTTGAGCATAGTATGCACCTACAGCTTTGTACTCAGCTTCAGTTGTAGATAATGCAAGCGAGTTTTGTTTCTTGGAAGACCAAGAAACGAGTGCGTGTCTTAAAAATTGACACATTCCGGATGTGCTTTTTCTATGTAAACTACATCCAAAAAAATTCGCATCGGCGTAATCAAGCAATTCAAAATTCTTAGATTTAGGATACCATAATCCTAGTTTAGGAGTTCCTTTTAGGTATCTAAATATCCTTTTAACAACCTTTAAATGAGGTTGCTTAGGGTTAGATTGAAATCTAGCATAAAGTCCTACGCTAAACATGATGTCCGGTCTAGTTGCGGTGAGGTAAAGCAAACTACCTATCATACCCTTATAAGCTTTTTTAATCAAAACTTTCTCCACTTTCATCAATGTCTAACTTAGTGGAGGTACTAATATGAGTGTTGATAGCTTTTGAACTATCTATGTTAAATCTTTTTAGCAAGTCTAAAGCATATTTTGTTTGACTAAGAAAAATATCATTACTAAGTTTTTTAATTTATAAGCCTAAAAAGAATGTTAGTTCCCTATTAGGCTTATTTCAAATTCTAGACTTATGCTCTTAGCAAATAATTCACATAAGGATTCATTTGTAGAACCAAAAATAATGTCATCAATATAAATTTGAATAATAAGAAAATTATTTTTAAAATTTTTAATAAATAATGTAGTATCGACCTTGCCGTTAGAGAAATTATTATGAATTAGAAATGAGCTAAGTCTCTTATACCAAGTCGTTGGGGCTTGTTTCAATCTATAGAGAGCTTTAATTAATTTAAACACATGATTAGAAAAATTATCATTCTCAAATCCAAGAGGTTATTTAACATAAACTTCTTCGGAGATAAAACCATTAAGAAAAGTACTTTTAACATCTATTTGAAATAACTTAAAATTATTACTATTAGCATAGGCAAGGAGTATCCTTATGGCTTCTAATCGTGCCATAGGAGCGAAGGTTTCTTCATTCAATACCTTCTTTTTGGTTGAAACAATTGGCCACTAATCTAGCCTTGTTTCTAACCACGATACCAAATTCATCTTGCTTGTTTCTAAAGACCCATTTAGTACCAATAACTAAATAGTCATTTAGCCTTAGAACAAACTTCCACACTTCATTTTTTTCAAATTGATTCAATTTTTCGTACATTGTGATGACTCATGAATCATCTTTTATTGCTTTGTCAATGCATTTAGGTTCAATTTAGGAGAGAAAAGTAGCATTGGCACAAAAATTCTTAAGAGAAGAACGAGTTTGAACCCCTTTCGATGTGTCTCCTATAATTAGCTCCTTAGGATGAGCATCTACATACTTCCATTCCTTTGGTACAGAAGGTTTGGAAGAAGATGCATCCAAGTTGTTAGATGGAGAGAGGGATTCATTTAAATTCAAAGTATCAAATTTAAGATCATCATCAAAATCATTTTTCTGGACTTCAGAAATTTAATTAAAAACAACATGAATAGATTCTTCTATAACTAAAGTCTTTTTATTGAATATTCAAAAAGCCTTTGAAATAGAAATTCAACCAAGAAAAATTTCTTCATCAAATTTTGTATCAAATTCTCTTAAGGTATCTTTCTCATTCATAATAAAACATTTACACCCGAAAACTTTAAAGTATGAAACATTGGGCTTTTTGTTATTCCAAAACTCATAAGGAGTTTTGGAAAGTAATGGTCTTACTAGAACCTTATTCATAACATAGCATGTCGTATTTACGGCTTTGGCCCAAAAATATTTGGGTAAGCTATGTTCGTGTAACATAGTTCTAGCCATTTCTTGTAAGTTTCTATTCTTTCTTTCTACTACTCCATTTTGTTGAGGATTTCTTAGAGTAGAGAAGTTGTGGTCGTATCCATTAGACTCACAAAATTCTTAGAAATCATAGTTTTAAAATTTACCACCGTGATCACTTCGAATTGACGAAATCATAAAACCTTTTTCATTTTGAACAAGTTTACAAAACTTAGAGAAATACCTAAAGCAATCATTTTTGTGTGCTAAGAAGAAAGTCCAAGTATATCTACTATAATCGTCAACAATAACAAAGTTATATTTGCTACCTTCTAGGCTTGATGTAGCAATTGATCCAAACAAGTCCATATGGATCAATTATAATGGTCTAGAGGTGCTTATTTGATTCTTTGGTTTGAAACTACCTTTTATTTGTTTTCTTAGTTGACATGCATCACACATATTGTCTTTAATGAACTTAATATAAGGAATTCCAATCACAAGTTCTTTAGATGAGATTTGAGAGATTAGTTTCACGCTAACATGACCTAATCTCCTATGCCAAAGCCAAGCATCATCATTCAAAATCAAAAAATATATTTCATTGCAAAGATCATTGATGTCAATAGTGTATACGTTATTTTATTTTAGTGCAATTATATATGTATTTTTGTATGGTTTTTCAATAATACAAGCATTAGATTCAAATTTAACAATATATCTTTTATCACATAATTGACTAATGCTAAGAGGTTATGCTTTAAGCCATCAACCAATAACACATCTTCAATAAAAAAGGTTAGATTTATTACCTATCGTTCCTTTGCAATGATTTTACCCTTGTTGTTGTCTCTGAAGGTGACATATCCTTCGTCTAGGCTAGTGAGCTTAGAGAATTGAGATGGATCTCTAGTCATATGCCTTGAGCATCAACTATCAAAATACCATCTCTTGCTCATAGCTTGTGATGATATATTTTTCTATAAAAAGGATGATTTTTAGGTACTCATTTGACCTTGGGTGCCTCAAAAATTGATCAACATATCTTATCATATTGCATTGAGTCATTTGAGGTTCTTTTAGGAACCCAAATCAATCTATATGGACTACATCTTTTAAGTGAACATTTATAGGTAATATGTTCGAGTTTGTAACAAAAGTTACATTTGGTGTGAGGTAAAACATGTAAGGTCGGGCCTTTAATAAAGGTGGTTAGATTTTGGTAAGAGCTACTCATAAATCCGATTCCACTTCTCCTATAAACATGACCCTTATTGGCAAGGATCATGTTCAAAGACTTGCTACAAACTTCAAATTTTTCTAAGGTTTCTTTGAGTAGCAAGTTTTTCTTTTTAAGAATTTCTAGTTCATCATATTTCGTATGAGGAGTTAAACTACTATTATGCTAAACCTTTAATCTATCCAATCACTAACAAGAGAAGTATACTCTTTTTTTAATAATTTATATTTTTTACTAATTAATTTGCATTCATCAAACAAATCATGAAAAGCACTTAATAATTCATCAAAAGATAAATTTGCATCAATTGAATTACTTACCTCATCTCCAATAGCCATTAGCGAATAGTGAGCAACTTGCTCAGTGTTGGTTGGCTCCTCTTCTTCGAATGTACTTGAGTCGTCTCATGTTGCTTTAAGAGCCTTCTTCTTTGGTTGCCTCTTCTTGGCTAGGGGACATTCGCTCTTGTAATGTCCCAGCTTCTTGCATTCGTAGTATATTACTTGATCTTTCTTAGGTTCAAATTTATTTTTAGTGTTATTTTTAAATTTAATCTTTTTTATTCTTTTTTGAATTTTCTTGTTTAGAGTGCTAAATCTTCATCAAGGTCCTCATCACTTGAGTTTTCTTTGAAGTGGTCTTCTTGGGTTCTTAGTGTCATATCCTTCCTATTCTTTGGAAGGGTGTCCTCAAGCTCTTCATGAGCTTTACAAGTCATCTTATAGGTCATTAGTGACCCAATTAGTTCTTCGAGAGGAAAATTATTTAGATCTTTGGCCTCTTGAATGATCGTTACTTTAGGGTCCTAATTTTTTGAAAGGGATCTTAAAATTTTATTAACACGTTCAAAATCTGAGAAACTTTTACCAAGTCCTTTTAGACAATTGACGACATCCGTAAATTGAGTGTACATGTCTCTAATGGTCTCACTCAGTTTCATCCGAAACAACTCATAAGTATGCACTAAAAGATTAATTTTTGACTCCTTCACTCTACTAGTGCCTTCATGAGTCACTTCGAGTGTGTGCCAAATATCAAAAGTCATTTCATAAATCGATACTCGATTAAACTCGTTTTTATCTAATGCACAAAACAAGGCATTCATAGCCATGGCATTTAAAGTGAAAGTCTTCTTCTCCAACACATTCTAATCGTTCATTAGAAAAGAAGACTTTTGAAAACTATTTTCGACAACATTCCATAGCTCAAAATCCATTTAAATTAGGAAGATCTTCATTCTAGTCTTCCAATATATGTAATCCGTCCCATTGAACATGGGCAGACTGTTAGGACTCTAGCTTGGAGAGTCCTAATTGAGAGGGACATTCATGTAAAACTGTTAGGACTCTAGCTAAGAGAGTCCTAATTGAGAGGGGCATCCATTTAAAACTGTTAAGACTCTAGCTAGGAGAGTCCTAATTGAGAGGGACATTCTGTTAGGACTCTAGCTAGGAGAGTCCTAATTGAGAGGGGCATTCATGTAGGAGGTGTTTTCTTATAGAAGAATTAGGAGTTGTAAGGGAATAGGAGTCTTGACTAGGAGTCCTATTAGGAGTTGGTTAGAAGTAAGAGTCTTAAGTAGGAGTCCTATTAGGAGTTAGGGTTTAGAAGCCCTATAAATAGCCATGTATTCCTTCTCTTTTGATAAGCAATAGATGAATCTTTTCTGCAGCCTTTGAGCAGCAACTTGGAGGGAGGAACCCCTATAGAGTTCCAAGGAGGCCGATCCCCTAAAGAGATCAACCTCAAGTTTAGAATCTGCAAGGGTTCTAACACAAACATGTAATTAAATGAATCTCTTGGTTGTTGGTGAATGCCATCTCTCTTGGGTTTTAAACTAAACGAGAGTGAACCTCGCTCTGATACCAACTATTAGGATCAAGAGCGGTACTAAGAGGGGGGGAGTGAATTAGTACAACAGAAAATTCTTCGATTTCATAAAATAATTTGTATGTTCAATGGAAATCGATTTGGAAAGGTAGTAACTTGAAACGTAAGAGAGCGTAAGCATAGTGAAAGCAAGATGAGGAGGAGACATAGTTTGCTATGAAATGATTTACAGTTTAAAATAAATTACTCAAAACGAAATGCAAACTAGAATTTAGAGTAGTTTAGTCATTGTGACCTACATCCACTTTCGGATTCCTCCTCCATTGAGGTCACTGGCGTCCACTAAAGGCCTTTCTTCAATAGGCGAAGGCCAACCACCTTTTACAACTCTTTTCTCCTTTTGCCGGGTTTAGGAGACAACCCTTACAATTTTTCTCCTCTTTCTTGGATGGTTACAGGGCTAAGAGAGGGAGGAGAAAAACTCTAGTACTTTTATACTTTAATGATTCAAGATTATAATCACACTTTAGGTACCCTTTCATGCAGAAAAGGGTAAGGTATTTATAGCCCCCAATGGCTTCAAAAATAGAGCCAAAAAGTATCTCATCCTAATTTTTCGGGGTACTGGTAGTACCACCGTCATTACTGGGCAATATTACCACCTGCATTCTTACACTGGGCGGTACTACTACTCAATCTAGGCGATACTATCACCTGATAGAGCTCGAAGACCGAGCTTTGATGGTACCACCGCTTGACTAGGGTGGTGTTAGGACTCTAGCTAGGAGAGTCCTAATTGAGAGGGACATTCTGTTAGGACTCTAGCTAGGAGAGTCCTAATTGAGAGGGACATTCTATTATGACTCTAGCTAGGAGAGTCCTAATTGAGGGGGACATTCATGTAGGAGGTTGTTTCTTAGAGAAAAATAAGGAGTTGTAAAGGAATAGGAGTCTTGAGTAGGAATCATATTAGGAGTTGGTTAGAAGTAGGAGTCTTGAGTAGGAGTCCTATTAGGAGTTAGGGTTTAGAAGCCCTATAAATAGTCATGTATTCCTCCTCTTTTGTTAGGCAATAGATGAATCTTTTCTGCAGCCTTTGAGCAGCAACTTGGAGGGAGGAACCCCTATAGAGTTCCAAGGAGGCCGATCCCCTAAAGAGATCAACCCCAAGTTTAGAATCTGCAAGGGTTCTAACACCTGGTATCAGAGCAGCGTTCTTGGCATCTCGCTGCCCTTCCACTGCCATCCATTAACTCTCCACAACCGCCCAAAGCAATTCCCACAATTGCTTAAAAGATCGTCACCAAATTCCACCGTCATCTCCACCACCACAGATCATCCTTTGATCTCCCCGTGAATTGCAACAGGTTCTGGTTTCTTACCTTACTGCTGCTGCAATTTAGTTATCCCTATTTGAAAATCCAAAAAAAAAAAAAAAATTTCGTTCCTATATTGCTGCAAATTTTCATCGTAAGTTGCTGAAATTTTTCGATGAGAATTCTGTTATCGCAACTTACACCAATTTTCTTGCTGTTACTGCCTAAATTTTCTTGATTAAATTGGACATCCTTGCTTTCATATAAACTGAGATATTACTGTCAATTCCCTCCTCAAATCTTTCAAATTTTTTGTGGAGATTTCGTCGAGAAACCGCTGTTTCTTCGACGATAATTCTGCTCTTACAAGACAACACAATTCTGCAGCAAACTTTTATTGATTTCTATCAAACCTATACATGCCTTTAACCCATCAACAAAAGAGATATCTTAACATCATAGATTTGGAGTCATATACTATGGCATCTGAGGAGGCAATCAATGCTAAATTTGAAGCCTTTGAGGCACGAATGGAGGATAAGATTCAGACTCTCCTTACCGAATTCAGTTTGGGCCGACCACCAAGCCCGAAGAAATCATATCAAGGAGAGAGCTCTAACCAATCACATCATGCCCAAAGAGATGACTTCCAAGAGAGGGGAGGCTCTATGACCGACCCCAACTATTCGCGCATGAGAGTGGACTTCCCTAGATGGGAAGAAGGAGACCCAATTGGTTGGATCTCGCGCGTGGAGCGATATTTTCGGTACCATAAAACTGCGGATGCATCCATGGTGGAAATTGTAGCTATACATCTTGAAGGGGATGCCATACAATGGTTTGACTGGTTTAAACACACTTATGGAGTCCTTTCATGGCGACAATTCAAAGAAGGACTACTGATCCGCTTCGGACCAACTTATTACGAGAACATTGACGGACAACTAGCAAAGATCCGACAAACCTCCACCATTCAGGAGTACCAGACCAGGTTTGAAAGGTTATCTAATCAAACTCATGATTGGTCTAAAAAACAGTTATTGGGGACCTTTATTGAGGGCTTAAAGCCGGAGATCCGGGGAGAAGTTAAGGCGCGACAACCTTACACGCTTATGGCAGCCATCTCTTTCGCATGACTTCAAGAGGAGCGATTGAACCATGAAGCCCGGAGGACTAGGATCACTCCACGACCTACAATACTAAAGCCCTCAACCCCCCCCTACTATCAATCGAGTCCCTGCACCGAAAAGGTTAACAAGAGAAGAACTTCGGGAGCGATCTGTGAAGGGGTTATGTTGGCATTGCGACGAGCCATGGAGCCGCGAGCATCGCTGTAAAAAAGGTAGACTTCTTATAATTGAACCAGTAGAAGAAGAGGTCATTGAACATCTAGAAGAGAGTCTTGAACATGAAGAAGAAGACATGGAAGAAGAGCCACAACCGACCGACATTACGGTACACGCACTAGCCGGCTACTCAAATCCGCAAACGATGAAAGTTGGAGGCCTTCTTAAACAACAGCCGATCATTGTTCTTATCGACACGGGTAGCACTAATAACTTCCTGAATAGTAAGGTTGCTGCTCGGATGGCACTGCATATTGAAGGTTGCAGCAAGTTCGATGTAAAGGTTGCCGACAGCAGAATCCTAAAGTGCGACCAAAGATGCCCGTAAGTGAAACTATTACTGCAAGACCAAGAAATTATCACCGATTTCTTCCTCCTACCAATCGATGACTATGAGGCAGTGCTTGGTATAGAATGGCTGACTACACTAGGTGATGTCTCTTGGAACTTTTCTAAATTAATTATGAAATTCTACTGTAAGGGCAAACAGATCATCCTACGCGGGAAGCGCGGAAGCAACGTTACCACTGTTTCGACCCAACGAATGGAGAAAGTTTTACACAAGGTAAATGGTGGTTTTTTGATGCACCTTCAGTAGTAACCAGAGGGGAAGAAAATAGAAATTGAAGATCAAAATCTTGCCAAATTTCTTACTGAATGTGCCGACATATTTGCTGAACCGCGCAGTCTTCCTCCTTCTCGGCAACATGACCATCGAATTCCAATCCTTCCGGGCAAGCCACCAGCGAACACTCGACCGTACCGATATCCTCACCTCCAGAAAGATGAAATTGAAAAGATCGTAAAGGAGATGCTTGAAACAGGGGTGATTCGGCCAAGTTGCAGCCCCTATTCCTCATCGGTGCTACTTGTACGCAAGAAGGACGGAACTTGGCGGATGTGCATCAACTACCGAGCTTTAAATGGCATCACCATCAAGGACAAATACCTAATACCAGTGGTGGATGAACTTCTTGATGAATTGAAAGGAGCTCGAGTCTTCACGAAGTTGGACCTCTGATTCGGTTACCACCAAATTCGGGTATGTGACAATGACATTCCAAAAACTGCATTTCGCACACATGATGGCCATTATGAATTCTTGGTAATGCCTTTTGGACTCACTAATGCTCCTTCAACCTTTCAAAGTCTCATGAATGATATATTTCAGAGCTTTCTTCGTAAATTTGTGATGGTATTTTTTGATGATATTCTCGTTTACAGCCCTTCTCTTGAGACTCACTTTCAGCATTTACGGATTGTTTTGACGATCCTTCGGGAGAATACTCTTTTTGTTAAGCAACCAAAGTGCAGCTTTCTCCAGCAAAAAGTAGAGTACCTTGGGCATATAATATCAGAAGAAGGAGTGGCGGTAGACCCAACAAAAATTGAGGCAATGCAAGGCTGGCCGAAACCTACAAACGTGAAATTACTGCGGGGGTTCCTTGGACTAACGGGCTACTATCGAAAATTTGTTAAGGACTATGGGAAGATCAGTGCACCACTCACTCCTTTACTGAAAAAAGATGCTTTCCAATGGTCGGACAAAGCCTCTGCTACCTTCGACAAACTTAAAGCAGCTATGACAACGACGCCGGTGCTTGCACTACCAGATTTCAATAGACCCTTCATCATTGAGGCCGACGCATCTGGAGTCGGAATTGGAGCTGTTCTCATGAAAAATGGTCTTCCACTCGCATACACTAGCAAGGCATTATCTCCCTCCCATCAAAACATGTCAGTATATGATAAGGAGATGCTTGCCATTGTACACGCAGTAACGAGGTGGAGACCCTACTTGATCGGCCGACGATTTCAAATTAAAACTGACCATAAAAGCCTCAAGTACTTTTTGGAGCAAAAGATATTATCCCTTGAGCAGCAAAAATGGGTAACAAAACTTCTTCGATTTGATTATAAAATTATTTACAAAAAGGGGAAAGAAAACATTGTTGCAAATGCACTCTCACGGCTACCTAAACAAGCTAAGGTTTTAGCCATCTCCCTTCCTACCACCGATCTCCTCGAGGACATTAGGGAAGAATGGAAGAAGGATCCAGAGATCAGCAACATCATAAAAAAATTGGAGGAGGATCCAAGTGCAATAGCCCACTACACTTGGGATTCGAGGGATCTACGCTACAAAGGTCGCATTGTGCTTATACCTGACTCCCCTTGCATCACAATCATCTTGCATGAAATGCACTCCATACCTTCAATAGGGCACTCTAGATTCCTAAGAACCTACAAAAGAGCGAAACAAAATTTTTATTGGAGAGGGATGAAAAAATTTATTGCTGAATATGTGGCACAATGTGATGTATGTCAACAGCACAAGGGTGAAATTGTGGCAAATCCAGGGAAGCTACAACCACTACCCATACCAGACTCAGTGTGGACTGACATCTCCATGGACTTCATTGAAGGGCTGCCATCTTCCAAAGGTAAAAGCACGATTCTCGTGGTGGTTGATCGACTTACGAAATATGCTCATTTTTATGCTGTGAGAAATCCCTACACTACTGCTAGTATTGCCCAGATTTTCATAGAAAATATTGTTAAACTGCATGAGATGCCAAGGTCTATCGTAAGTGATCGTGACAGGATCTTCACTAGTAAATTTTGGACCGAGTTATTTCAGTTACAAGGCACCAAACTCAAGATGAGCACAGCGTATCATCCACAAACTAACAGCCAAACAGAGGTGGTAAATAGGTGCTTAGAGACGTACCTCCGGTGTTTCGCTAGCGACCGATCAAAAGAGTGGACGAAATGGCTTCCCTGGGCCAAATGGTTTTATAATACTACATATCATTCATCTACAAAATGTGCCCCTTATGAAGCATTGTATGGTCGATCAGCCCCTGTGATTCCAAAGTATGTAATTGGCTCGGCCAAGGTAGATCAGGTTGACCAAGAATTGATTGATAGGGACAAACTCTTACAACTGTTAAAAGATAATCTCTCTACCGCTCAAGCCAGAATGAAGGAGCAAACCGACACACAACGAAGTGAAAGAGAATTTTCAATGGGAGATTGGGTTTATCTTCGCCTACAACCATACTGTTGGGAAATCATAGGGCGACATCATATGCGCAGCAGAAGAACAAGAAAAATAAAATCCCCGATTCCCAAAAAGATGTTCGTCGTCGTGCGAAGATTTGTGCGCAAAAATCCGCAAAACACAAAACTGCGTATAGAGATTGTGTTACCTAGGGAGATCGTATATCCCTGTTTCCTTGCAGATCCTTAGGAGAGGGTGAAGGAGGTCAAGCGTCCTCCTCTCTAGCGGTGATCTAGGGTTGCGACGACGCTCCTCAAAACTCCAGGCCTACTCTGAGGTGGAGAGGGAGAGGAGAATAGGAAAGGCAAGCAAAGACTCTAGCCTATGAGGCTATGAATCCCTCCTATTTATAGAGATTCCGTGTCAAACCCTAATGGGTCCTTCCCTAGTGGGTATTGGATCTACATCCAATAAGACAAGGGCTCCGTCGGATATCTCATATCCGAACCTCTACTCATCGCAATGCCTACCATATGTGTGTGACCCTCTAGGCCCAATATCGAGCTGGCCGTGAGTCATACCTGTCTGAACTCCTTCTAACTTAGTGAATTATTATCTCTGTAATAATTCACTCGACTCATCGACTACGGACGTACTAGGCCACTACGCCGTAGTCCCCAAACGATACAGGGGATTCCAATCCATTGGACCTGTCTATCCTCAGTTACCATGTACCTATAGTCCCTCATCCATCTAATATCCCAAAGACCGTATATCGAGTATGGTGTTGTCAGACCCATACGGTTTCTACTCGAGTCTCGCTCTAATCGGATTCTCCCGGAGAACTCTTTCTCTCTCAACCCGAATGACCCTGGCTAGGGATTTGTCTGAGCAAGAACACATAGGATATTCCTCTCATGACGCCGAGAGTGGATGATCCTCTATTGACACTCAATAGCCCTCGTAAGGTCGACTACCACTCCCAATGACCAGCTGTACTAGATCTGGGGACAGCCAAACCTATAAGTCTGGTATCAAAGAGTGGAGCACTCATACAGGACATCCTTGGTGTCTCAAGTCTAAGGACTAGATACACCACTAGGACTACGGAATCGCTGTTTGACAATAAGGCATCATCAACCATCCAGCATTCCGTAAGCGGATCAATCAGTGAACTCATTCTCCAATGAGCACTTGTACTGTATCCCTAGTGTCCCTACACGAGCAGCTATGAGACCAGCTGCATCCATCATATGGACGGGTATACAGCACACCAGTCTATCCGGTTATCACGATGTCCCTCTCGAGTAACCTATGACCGGGATTATTTAGGATATGTGTTTAAAGGTGAATCGATCTCATTATCGTGATCTCATCACGATCCGATTCCCATTGCACAAATCCAAGGACATCACAATATATATATATGCATTTATGCAATAGTTATAAAGTGATATACGCGAAAATATAATAAGCAAAAAGATTCTGTATCAAGTCACACGTGCCATCACTCACGTGATTGGCTTGCTGGGCACCTATGACTAGCAATCTCCCACTTGACCTAAAGCCAATCACCTATGTGTCTGATCCCCATCAGACTCCTGTGATGCTCAAAGACAATCTGAGACAACGGCTTTGTCAGTGGATCTGCAATGTTATCTTCGGATGGAACTCTTTCCACTACTACATCTTCTCGGGTTACGATCTCTCTTATAAGCTGGAACCTCCTCAGAACACTTCTGATGAGACCCGGGTTCCCTTATTTGAGTAATCACCCCATAGTTGTCGCAATATAAGAAAGTCGACTTGTCGCTATCTGTATCGACTCCCAAATCTGTGATGAACTTCTTCACCAAGACTCCCTCCTTTGCTGCATCTAATGCAGCAATGTACTTCGCCTCTGTGGTCGAGTCAGAAGTGGTATCTTGCTTGGAACTCTTCCAGCACACTGCTCCTCCATTCAAGGTGTACACATACCCTGAATTCGACTTGCTATCATCGACATTAGACTGAAAACTTGAGTCAGTGAAGCCTTCAACCTTAAGGCTATTACCTCCATATACTAGTAAAAGATCCTTAGTCCTTCTCAAGTACTTAAGGATACACTTTACTGCTTTCCAGTGCTCCAAGCCTGGATCCGCCTGATACCTGCTCGTGACACTCAGAGCATGTGCTATATCAGGCCTAGTACATAGCATGGCATACATGATATACCATATTGCTGAGGCATAAAGTATCATATCCATGTTCGCCCTTTCTTAGAATTTTCAATGCCAAACATTTTGACAATGGTTTCTATGTACCTGGACTGGGACAAGCCAAGCATCCTCTTGGATCTATCTCTATAGATTCTAATCCCCAAGATATAGGATGCTTCCCCTAAGTCCTTTATGGAGAAGTGTCTAGATAACCAAGTCTTTACAGTGGATAGCATTCCTACGTCATTCCCAATGATGAGGATGTCATCCACATATAACACCAAAAAGGTGATAGCGCTCCCACTTACCTTCCTGTACACACAAGGCTAATCTTCGTTCTTAACGAAGTCATAAGATCTGATTGACTCATCAAATCTTATGTTCCAACTTCGGGAAGCTTGCTTTAGTCCATAAATGGATCTAAGCAACCTACACACCTTATCTGGGCAGTTCTTGGACACGAATCCCTTAAGTTGCATCATATACACCTCCTCCACGAGGTTCCTATTGAGGAATGCGGTTTTCACATCCATCTGCCAGATCTCATAATCATAGTGTGCTGCAATAACCAATAGAATTCTGATGGATTTTAGCATTGCTACGGGTGAGAAGGTTTCGTCGTAGTCAACACCTTGTCTTTGACGATACCCTTTAGCCATTAGCCTTGCTTTATAGGTCTCTACCTTTTCATCTACTCCGATCTATTTCTTAAAGATCCACTTGCAACCGATGGGTACAATACCTTCGGGCGCATCAACTAGGTTCCAAACCTTATTGGAGTACATAGAATCCATCTCAGAATTCATGGCTTCTTGCCACTTCCCGGAGTCTATACTCATAATAGCCTCCTCGTAGGTCTGAGGATCAATATCCTCAGCATCCTCTCCTCTAATATGTCCCACATATCTCTCAGGAGGATGAGATACTCTATCAAGACCTGCGTAAAGTTGAAACTTGTGTATTAGGTACCTGAACAAACTCGGGCTGTAGAGTGGTGCTTGAGCTTGGTTCTACAACCTCGCTCAACTCTATCATTCTCCCACTATCTTCGCCAAGAATGTGTTCCTTCTCAAGGAACACTACTCTCTTAGCTACAAAGACCTTTTTGTCCTCGAGATGATAGAAATAATACCCACAAGTTTCCTTGGGGTATCCTACAAATATGCATCGCTCTGTCCTTGATTCTAACTTATCGGGGTTGTGTCTTTTAATGTGGGCAGGGCAGCCCCAAATCTTAACAACCTTAAGATCAGGCTTCTTCCCTTTCCATATCTCATATGGTATAGACACTACCGACTTAGTTGGAACTCTGTTCAGAAGGTAAGCTGCGGTTTCTAAGGCATATCCCCAGAATGAGATGGGTAGGTCAGCGAAACTCATCATGGACCGTACCATATCTAAGTACGATTTCTCCTTTCAGAGACACCATTGAGCTGAGGTGTGTATGGAGGTGTCCATTGGGATAATATCCCATGGCCCTTGAGGAACTGAGTAAACTCTGTACTTAAGTACTCACCTCCTCGATCTGATCGAAGAGTTTTGATACTCTTTCCAGTATGGTTCTCCACCTCATTCTTATACTCTCTGAATTTCTCAAAGGCCTCAGACTTGTACTTCATTAAGTACACATATCCATACCTTGAGAAATCATCAATAAATGTAATGAAGTAGGAGTAACCTCCAATGGCATGAGTTGACATGGGTCCACATACATCACTATGTATAAGTTCCAACAACTCAGTGGCTCTCTCTCCAGTTTCACTAAATGGAGAGTTGGTCAATTTTCCACGAATGCAAGGCTCACAAGTTGCATAAGACACATAGTCGAATGGATCTAGATATCCATCATTTAGTAACTTTTGAATCCTTCTTTCATGGATGTGACCTAGCCTACAATGCCACAGGTATGCACTGTTCACTTCATCTCGTTTCCTCTTAGACACATTTACATTCATGATATGTGGAGTAGTGTCTAACATAAATAAACCATTATGCAATGTTCCTTTCGTGATGATCTTATCATCTAATAATATTGAACAACCATTGTTCTCAAAAACAAATTTATATCCACTAACTGTTAAACATGAAATGGAGATAATGTTTTTGATAATAGAAGGAACAAAATAACATGCATCTAATGCATTAAAAGCTCCACTAGGCAAATGTAAGGCGACCTCGCCAACAGTTACTACAGCAACTTTTGCTCCATTACCCATCTTGATGTCCATCTCGCCTCTCTCAAGTCTCCTAGGCCTTGCCAGAACCTGCAACGAATTAAATATATGATAAGCACTATCGGTATCCAATACCCATGTGTTATCATAAGATTCTGACAAATGGAGACTGATCATGAATGTACCTGAAGCTTCATCAAGCTTTTGTTTCGCCCTTTCTGCAAGGTACTCTTTGCAGTTTCTCTTCCAATGCCCATCTTTACCACAGTGGAAGCACTGGCCTTTGTCCTTTGCTGGGTCTTTCTTAGCAACCTTTGCTTTACCTTGTTTGCCCTTGCTATTTCCCTTCTTAAGGGACCTTTCTGCTTTCCTTTTCTTTCTGGTCTCACCAGTGTAGAGAACTGGCTTCTCTTTCTTAATAGTACTCTCTGCCTCCCTCAACATATTGAGGAGCTCTGGGAGAGTCACCTCAAGCTTGTTCATATTAAAAATTTATTATGAACTGTGAAAAGGAATCTGGTAGGGATTGAAGCACAATGTCCACACACAAGTTATCCTCTAGGACCATTTCTAGACCTGTGAGTTTCTCTATCCACTCAATCATCTTTAGGACATGGTTCTAAACCGGTATCCCCTCAGTCATCCTAGCGCGGAAAAAGCTCTTGGATATCTCATATTGTTGAGTCCTTCCCTGTTCCTCAAACAATTTGCAGACATGTAGGAGAATGGATCTGGCATCCATCTTTTCATGTTGTCTCTGTAACTCTGGAGTCATAGAGCCCAACATATAGCACTGAGCAAGAGTGGAGTCATCAATGTACTTCACGTAGCGAGCGATCTCATCCTCTTTTGCCCCTTCTTCGGGCGTAGGCATCACTGTATCACGAACGTACACGATTTTCTCCGCTGTGAGAACAATTCTCAAGTTACGGAGCCAATCCGTATAATTTGGACTAGTGAGGCGGTTGACATCAAGTATGCCACGTAAGGGATTTGAAAGCGACATTTTCTGAAAATAAAGATGTAGCAGAAATGTATAACATATAGATTTTGCAAGAAATAAACTATCAAGATATGAACTTCTATCTTAATATGCTCCCACTATTTTTTTTTAACGAGTCACGCGACACCCTCAGCACGTGAAACGGAAGTCTCCGGCAGACTTCTAGTGGGGATTAGGATCCAATCAGCGTCTTAGTGTAACCTCGAGGGACTCGACCAATCACACTAAGCCTAAAAGGTAGGCAACTCTTGCCGATCAAAACTCTTTGTGATTCCCGTCCTGTTTGGCCTCCGAATCACCATGGCCTCGAGGGACTCAACCAACCATGATGCTCGGTTAAGTCAACACCTTTGTTACAAGATGAGTCTGATTTGATGATATACCCTCGAGGGACTCGACCAAGCATACCATGCCCTCAGGTCACCGGTGACATCTCTATGTCGTAAGCAAGATAGCGAATCGCGATATAGGTGAGTCTCGAGGGACTCGACCAACTCAACCTACACCGGGAATCGGTTCCTACACATAACGATGGAAGGCCACGTGGGTCAATCTAATTGCCTCACGTTTACCGACTTAATATTATCGAGAGATGTTTCTATGATTTGGTCTCCTAATATGACATGTCACACATATACATATTTAATATATATCTACATCGCATGCAAATATATATACATATCTAGTATGTGTATAAGCAATCACACCAGATGATCATGGACCACAACCTAATATGATTAGGCCCGAGCCAGTAGGCCTAATCACTCACATCAAGATCTATGTGTGCAACGGTGCATCTCCATGCCCTGTGATCGTCCATCTCATCCTCGTTGGTTTCGTCGACATCTTGATGCATCTCCATGCATCACGATCGTCCGTCTCGTGGGTCCCGCTATCGCATCCACGCTCCCGCTGTGCCTGCTCATGTGATTACAACTTAATCATAGGCACGCAGGCCCGACAATAAACGAGAAATATAATGGAGGTTCGCAGACCTCAATAATAATAATCACAAGTACACACATCACATGGTCCATGATCATCCGTCCACACATCATACATCACATGTATAAATAATCATCATCATGTAGGACTACTAGATAATAATAAAAATAATAATCGACTAAACCTTTTAATTAATTAATATTTTCTGAAATCAGGGACATATAAGGAATTTCTCAATTCCTAAGGGTATTTTCGTAATTTGGACAAAAGATAGAAACAGGAATTTCTCAAATTCCGAGGGGCAAAACTATCTTTTTCCCAGAAAACCCTAATGCCCTCTTACTACTGCCGCTGCCGCTGCCGCCGTCGCCACCCTACTGGCGGAGGCCTGTGCGGCGGGGCGAGGGCGCTGCCCTCGCCTGTAGGCGGCATGCCCGTTGGCGGCGCTGCCGCTGCAGGTGGGCTCCCCTTTCGGGCGTCGCTGCCTCCGCAGGCGGTGCTGTCCCGCTAGGAGGCCACCCCTATGGGGGGGGGTTTCGCCCTACGGCGCCTCTGCCCGTGGGCTGCCAGCCCCGCCGGCAGCAAGCCTGCTGCAAGCAGGCCGCCGGCCGGCTGCTGCAGACGCAGCCCCTGCGCTGCCCGCCTTCGGCTGCGCTGCACGCACGTAGATCGAGGGCAGCAACTGTTGCTGCCCTTTCTCGCTTTTGCGTCAACGATTTTGACGTCAATATTCTTCCTAAACACAATACACGCAGTTCAAAACCAATCATTCGCACGAACAACCTGGCTCTAATACCACTGTTGGGAAATCATGGGGCGACATCATATGCGCAGCCGAAGAACAAGAAAAACAAAATCCCCGATTCCCAAAAAGATGTTCGTCGTCGTGCGAAGATTGGTGCGCAAAAATCCGCAAAACACAAAACTGCGTATAGAGATTGTGTTACCTAGGGAGATCGTATATCCCTGTTTCCTTGTAGATCCTTAGGAGAGGGTGAAGGAGGTCAAGCATCCTCCTCTCTAGCAGTGATCCAGGGTTGCGACGACGCTCCTCAAAACTCCAGGCCTACTCTGAGGTGGAGAGGGAGAGGAGAATAGGAAAGGCAAGCAAAGACTCTAGCCTATGAGGCTGTGAATCCCTCCTATTTATAGAGATCCCGTGTCAAACCCTAATGGGTCCTTCCCTAGTGGGTATTGGATCTGCATCCAATAAGACAAGGGCTCCGTCGGATATCTCATATCCGAACCTCTACTCATCGCAATGCCTACCATATGTGTATGACCCTCTAGGCCCAATATCGAGTTGGCTGTGAGTCATACTTGTCAGAACTCCTTCTAACTAAGTGAATTATTATCTCTGTAATAATTCACTCGATTCATCGACTACGGACGTACTAGGCCACTACGCCGTAGTCCCCAGACGATACAGGGGAATTCAATCCATTGGACCTGTCTGTCCTCAATTACCATGTACCTATAGTCCCTCTTCCATCTAATATCCCAGAGACCGTATATCGAGCATGGTGTTGTCAGACCCATACGGTTTCTACTCGAGTCTCGCTCTAATCGGATTCTCCCGGAGAACTCTTTCTCTCTCAACCCGAATGACCCTGGCCAGGGATTTGTCTGAGCAAGAACATATAGGATATTCCTCTCATGACGCCGAGAGTGGATGATCCTCTATTGACACTCAATAGCCCTCGTAAGGTCGACTACCACTCCCTATGACCAGCTGTACTAGATCTGGGGACAGCCAAACCTATACGTCTGGTATCAAAGAGTGGAGCACTCATACAGGACATCCTTGGTGTCTCAAGTCTAAGGACCAGATACACCACTAGGACTACGGAATCGCTGTCTGACAATAAGGCATCATCAACCATCCAGCATTCCGTAAGCGGATCAATCAGTGAACTCATTCTCCAATGAGCACCTGTACTGTATCCCTAGTGTCCCTACACGAGCAGCTATGAGACCAGCTGCATCCATCATATGGACGGGTATACAGCACACCAGTCTATCCGGTTTTCACGATGTCCCTCTCGAGTAACCTATGACCGGGATTATTTAGGATATGTGTTTAAAGGTGAATCGATCTCATTATCGTGATCTCATCATGATCCGATTCCCATTGCACAAATCCAAGGACATCACAATATATATATGCATTTATGCAATAGTTATAAAGTGATATACGCCAAAATATAATAAGCAAAAAGATTCTGTATCAAGTCACATGTGCCATCACTCATGTGATTGGCTTGCTGGGCACCTATGACTAGCACATACAAGCAACTCTCTATCAACACTCGAGCCTCCATGAAGCTATCCCCACGTTTTTATGGGCCCTATCAGATCACAGAGCGTATCGGAGACATGACGTGTAGACTTAAATTACCTGAAGATACCAAAATTCACCCTATCTTCCAGGTATCATGCCTAAAGCCCAAGTTGGGAGAACACGAGTTACCCCAAATCCAACTGCCCAACACAACTGAGGATGGAGTTATTCAAGCCCAACCACAAGCCATCCTCGATCGCAGGATTGTAATGCGTCGCCGACATCCATCTACCGAAGTACTAGTGCATTGGAATAATCTACCACTTGAAGACGCCATATGGGAGCCATATGAGGAGCTGAAGACCCGGTTCCCTGTGTTCACGGAATCTTAGCCTTGAGGACAAGGCTGATTTGAAGAGGGCGGGTCTGTTAGGACTCTAGCTAGGAGAGTCCTAATTGAGAGGGACATTCTGTTAGGACTCTAGCTAGGAGAGTCCTAATTGAGAGGGACATTCATGTAGGAGGTTGTTTCTTAGAGAAAAATAAGGAGTTGTAAAGGAATAGGAGTCTTGAGTAGGAGTCATATTAGGAGTTGGTTAGAAGTAGGAGTCTTGAGTAGGAGTCCTATTAGGAGTTAGGGTTTAGAAGCCCTATAAATAGTCATGTATTCCTCCTCTTTTGTTAGGCAATAGATGAATCTTTTCTGCAGCCTTTGAGCAGCAACTTGGAGGGAGGAACCCCTATAGAGTTCCAAGGAGGCCGATCCCCTAAAGAGATCAACCCCAAGTTTAGAATCTGCAAGGGTTCTAACAAGTGGTACCACCGCTGTCAGCAATAATTGCTGGCGGTACCACCGCCTAGACCACTTGGGAGACTGGGTCTTCTAGGTGGTGTCACTGTTGGCCCTAGCGGTGCCACCGTTGGTCAGAGTCTAGCAACCAGGTTGGGCCTTGTATACGGCCCAAACCATCCTAGCTTAGAGTCCAATTGGCCCCTAATAGAGTTGATGGGATTACCTCCCAAATCAAACACTAATTATCATTCTAACTATGATTAAGGCAAGCATGGTCCGGTATGTCGATTCTTTCCCTCGGTGATCCTCTGGCGAACTTCTCGACGAGTCTTCGGACGAGCTTCTGACGAACTCCCGACCAACTCTCGGCTAGTCTTCCGACGTACTTCCATCGATCTCCCAACGAGCTTTCGGCAAGTCTTCTAGCGTGCTTCCGGTGATCTCACGATGAACTCTCAGTGAGCTCCTGGTATATCATCCGAGTCTTTGACTTCGGCCCATCATATGCTTTACGCCTTATTACTATCGTAGTTAATCCTGCACACTTATCTCAATACATAGATTAGATCAAATAATTTATCAATTGATTTCATTATCAAAATCTGAGATTCAATAGTATTAATTGTTGGTGGTACCACCGCCTAGTCTAGATAGTACCATCGCCCAATCTGGGCGGTACCACCCCCCAGACCACTTGGTAGACTGGTCCTAGGTGGTGCCACCATCGATTGTGACTTCAAGTGCTGAATGAGCTTATTCAACTGGCCTAATTTAGCCCTGTTAAGGGCCTAGTTGGCCCCTAACTGAGTTAGTGGGATTACCTTCCAATCCTAACTCAACTTATGATGTAACTACAATAATTAAGACATTTAAATAAGCAAACTTTGTCTGGTATTTCGATTGTTCTCTTGGTGATCTTCCGGTGAACTTCTCGAGAAACTTCTGGTGAACTTCCAGCGAACTCCTAACGAACTCTGAGCGAACTCTCAACGAACTCTCGACAAACTTCCGATGAATTCTCAACGAGCTCCAGACGAACTCTCGACGAACTTCCGACAAACTTCCGGCACATCGTCCTAATCTTCGACGTATCGTCTGATCTTTGACTCTGGCCCAACATCTGCTTTATGCCTTACTGCTATCGAAGTTAATCCTACACACTTATCTCATCATATAGATTAGATAAAATAATTTATCAATTGATTTCATCATCAAAATCCAAGATTCAACAATCTCCCCATTTTTGATGATAATAACCAATTGGTGACGGAGTTAACCTTAACTCCCCCTATCTATATGCCATAATTGAAAGAATACAAACTTGAATTCACAACCTTGAATTGAAGCTTTAATCAATTTTAATTAGAAATCACATGCATTGTGAATCATCATAATTTTAAGTTATCAAGATATTAAATGCATAATTTCATGACTTCATGTATAATAAAATGCTTCGGGCATAGCCTTACATCAATACTTGCATGATACATCATCTTGATATAACCTTTATGATACTTTCATTATTGCAAGGTAACATTCAAAAGTTCACAATATTAAGAAGAATCCGACATTGCATCGTTGTATGATAACATTTAAAAGTTCTCAACATTAAAAAGATCATAACATCAAAAGTTATCAATATTAAAGAGTATTGAATCTTGGATTTTGATGATAAAATCAATTATAAATTGTTTGATCTAATCTATATGTTGAGAAAAGTGTACAGGATTAACTACAATAATAGTAAGACATAAAGCAAGTGTTGTGCCGAAGTCAAGATCGAGATCTCATTGGGGAGTTCAAGAGTTCGTTGGAAGTCCGATCGTTCATCGGAAGTTCTACCGGAACCAACCGAGAGGTCCAAGAACTTACCAAAGAAGCTCATTGAAACTCGCCAAGAAGATCGTTGTAAAGTCCAGGAGCTTACCGGGAGTTCGTCGGAACTTTGCCGGGAGTTCGTCGAAAGTTCATCGGAAGATCGCCGGAAGCTCTCCGGAAGAGCAATTGACATACCAGAACAAGCTTTGTCAATTATTTTAATTATTGAAGTTAGTCCATAAATTGAGTTAGGATTGGGAGGTAATCCACTAACTTAACTAGGGGCTAACTGGGCCCTTAATAAGGCTGAATTGGGTCAGATTGAATAGCCCATTCAGCTCCTGAAAATATGGCCGGCGATGGTACCGCTTGGGAGACCCAATCTCCTAGGTGGTCTAGGTGGTGGTACCGCCCAGACTAGGCGGTAGTACTATTGGCAATCAATGCTACCAGTGGTGGTACCATCCCTTCAGGTGGTGGTACCGCCAGAGTTCGATCTTCGAGCTTTGTCAGGTGGTGGTACTGCCTATTAATGGTGGTGGTACTGCTAACATCCCAAAATCCAATGATTTGAATTTTTTGGCTCCAACTTTTGAAGCCATTGGGGCCTATAAATACCTCACCATTTTTTGCATGAAAGAGTAACAAAGTGCTATTATATGTGTGAAAAATTCTAAGTGTTTGGGGTGTGAAAAGATTTATAAAAGTGAGAAGAGTTCTCGTTCTCCCTCTCTTAGCTTTGTAACCATCCAAGAAAGAGGAATGATACTTATAAGGGTTGTCTCCTAAACCCGGCAAAAGGAGAAAGAGCTATATAAGGTGGTTGGTCTTTCCCTATTGAAGGAAGGCCTTTAGTGGATGCCGGTGACCTCAACAAAGGAGGAATCAGAAGTGGACGTAGGTCTCATTGATCGAACCACTCTAAATTCTAGTTTGCTTTTCTTTTTGTGCAATTTTCTTTACTACAAACCTCCTTGAGCTTCTCCTTACATTCTTATGAAAGTTTTAAGTTTAACATATTTCAAAAACAATTTGAATCAAGACAAACATTATACGAAATCAAAAAAATTTTTGCTACACTAATTCACCCCCCCCCCCTCCCCTCTCTTAGTGCCGCTCTTGATCCTAACAATTGGTATCACAGCAAGGTTCATTCTCATTTGGTTTAAAACCTAAGAGAGATGACATTTGCGGGCAACCAAGAGGGTCATTCAATTATACGTCCGCCCATGTTCAATGGGATGGATTACACATATTGGAAGACTAAAATGAGGATCTTACTAATTTCAATGGATTTCAAATTATAGAATATTATAGAAAATGGGTTTCAAAAGTCTTCTCTTCGAATGAATGATTGGAATGAATTAGAGAAGAAGATTTTTGCTTTAAACGCCAAGGCTATGAATGCCTTGTTTTGTGCTTTAGATAAAAACGAGTTCAATTATGTATCTATTTGTAAAACTGCTTTTGATATTTGGCACACACACAAAGTGACTCATGAAGAAACTAGTAGAGTGAAGGAGTCAAAAATTAATCTTTTAGTGCACACTTATGAATTATTTTGGATGAAATCGAGTGAGACCATTGGAGATATGCACACTCGATTTACAGATGTCGTCAATGGTCTAAAAAGATTTGGTAAAAGTTTCTCAGATTTTGAACTTGTTAATAAAATTTTAAGATTCCTTCTATAGAGTTGGGACCCTAAAGTCACGGCCATTCAAGAGGCCAAAGATTTAAATAACTTTTCTCTCGAAGAACTAATTGGGTCACTAATGACCTATGAGATGACTTGTAATACTCATAAAGAGCTTGAGAACAACCTTCCAAAGAACAGAAGGATATGACACTAAGAACTCAAAAAGACTACTTGAAAGAAAATTCAAGTGATGAGGACTTTGATGAAGACTTGACACTCTTAACAAAAAGGTTAAAAAATTCATAAAAATTAATAAATTTAAATATGATACTAAAAATAAAATTGAACCTAAGAAAGAACAAGTGATATGCTATGAATACAAGAAGCCGAGACACTTCAAGAGTGAATATCCCCAAGTAAAGATGAAGCAACCCAAGAAGAAAAAGGCTTTTAAAGCAACTTGGGACGACTCAAGTGCATCCGAAGAAGAGGAGCCAACCAACACCAAACAAGTTGCTCACTATATGCTAATGGCTATTGGAGATGAGATGGGTAGTTCATTTGATGTAAATTTATCCTTTTATGAACTATTAAATACTTTTCATGATTTATTTGATGAATATAAATTAATTAGTAAAAAATATAAATTATTAAAAAAAAGAGCATGATTATCTTGTTAGTGATTTCAATAGATTAAAAGTTAAGCACAATGATAGTTTAGCTCCATGTACAAAATGTGATGAACTAGAAATACTTCAAAAGGAAAACTTACTACTTAAAGAAACCTTAGAAAAGTTTGAGGTTGGTAGCAAGTCCTTGAACATGATCCTTGCCAACAAGGGTCATGTTCATAGAAAAGGCAGAATCGGATTTGTGAGTAACTCTCACCAAAATCCAACCATCTTTGTTAAAGGTCATACTTTACATGTTTTACCCCGAAACAAATGCAACTTTTGTTGCAAATTTGGGCATATAGCTTATCATTATCCATTTAAGAAATGTAGTCCATACAAATTGATTTAGGTTCCTAAAAGAACCTCAAATGACTCAATGTAATATGATAAGCTATGTAGATCGATTATTGAGGCACCCAAGGTCAAATGGGTACCCAAAAATCATCTTTTTTTATAGAAACATTTACCATCATAAGCTAGGAGTAAGAGATGGTACCTTGATAGTGGATGCTCAAGGCAAATGACTGGAGATCCCTCTCAATTCTCTAAGCTCACTAGCATAGATGAAGGATATGTCACCTTCGGAGATAACAACAAGGGTAAAATCATTGGCAAAGGAACCATAGGTAGCAAATCTAACCTAATTATTAAAGATGTGTTGTTGGTTGATGGCTTAAAGCATAACCTTTTGAGCATTAGTCAATTGTGTGATAAAGGATATATTGTTAGATTTAAATTGAATGCTTGTATTATAGAAAAATCACACAAAAATACATCTATGATTTCCCTAAAACAAAATAATGTATACGCTATCAACATTGATGATCTTTGTAATGAAATATGTTTTTCAGTTTTAAATGACAATGCTTGGCTTTGGCATAGGAGATTAGGTCATGCTAGCATGAAACTAATATATCAAATCTTATCTAAAGAACTTGTAAGAGGAATTCCTCATATTAAGTTCAATAAAGACAATGTATGTGATGCATGTCAACAAGGAAAACAAATAAAAGGTAGTTTCAAACCAAAAAACCAAATAAGCACCTCTAGACCATTGCAATTGACCTATATAGACTTGTTCGGACCAATTGCTACATCAAGCCTAGGAGGTAGCAAATACGCCTTTGTTATCGTGGATGATTATAGTAAATACACATGGACTTACTTTTGACACATAAAAGTGATTGCTTTAGGTATTTTTCTAAGTTTTGTAAACTTGTCCAAAATGGTAAGGGTTTTATGATCATATCAATTCGAAGTGATCATGGTGGTGAATTTTAAAACCGTGATTTTTAAGAATTTTATAAATCTAATGTATACAACCATAATTTCTCTACTCTAAGAAATCCTTAACAAAATAGAGTTGTTGAAAGAAAAAAAATAAAAACTTACAAGAAATGACAAGAACCGTGTTAAATAAATATAGCCTACCCAAATATTTTTAGGCCAAAGCCGTAAATACGATATACTATGTCGTGAATAGGATTCTAGTAAGACCATTACTTTCTAAAACTCATTGAGTTATGGAACAACAAAAAAACCCAATGATTCATATTTTAAAGTTTTTAGGTGTAAATGTTTTATCTTGACTGAAAAAGATGCCTTAGAAAAATTTAATACAAAATCCAACGAAGGGATTTTTCTTGGCTATTCTACTATTTCTAAGGTTTTTCATATTTTTAACAAAAGAACTTTGGTTATAGAAGAATCTATTCATGTTATTTTTAATGAAGTTTCTAGAGTTAAGAAAATTGATTTTGATGATGATCTTAATTTTGATGCTTTGAATTTAAATGAAACCCTTTCTCCATCTAGCAACTTGGATGCATTTTCGTCCGAAACATCCTTACCCAAGGAATGGAAGTATGTGGATGCTCATCCTAAGGAGCTAATCATTGGAGACACATCAAAAGGGGTTTAAACTCGTTCTTCCCTTAAGAATTTTTGTACCATTGCTACTTTTCTCTCCCAAATTAAACCTAAATGCATTGACGAGGTCTTGAAAGATGATTCATGGGTTATTGCAATGCAAGAAGAGTTAAATCAATTTGAGAGAAATGAGGTGTGGAAGCATGTTCGAAGGCCAAATGACCATTTAGTTATTAGTACTAAATGGGTCTTTAGAAACAAACAAGTTGAATTTGGTATCGTGGTTAGAAACAAGATTAGATTAGTGACCAAAGGTTTCAACCAAGAAGAAGGTATCAATTATGAAGAAACTTTCACTCTTGTGGCATGATTAGAAGCCATAAGGATGTTCATTACCTATGCTAGTAGTAATAATTTTAAGTTATTTCAAATGAATGTTAAAAGTGCTTTTCTTAATGGTTTTATTTTCAAAGAAGTTAATGTTGAACAACCCCCCGGATTTGAGAATGATAAGTTCCCCAATCACGTGTGTAAATTGACTAAAGTTCTCTATGGTTTAAAACAAGCCCCAAGGGCTTGGTATGAGAGACATAGCTCTTTTCTTATTCAAAATAATTTCTCTAAAGTCAAGGTCGATACTACATTATTTATCAAAAATTTTGAAAATGATTTTCTTATTGTTCAAATTTATGTTGATGACATTATTTTTTGCTTTACAAATGAATCCTTATATGAATCGTTTGCCAAAAGCATGAGTCTAGAGTTTGAAATGAGCCTAATGGAGGAACTAACCTTCTTTTTAAGCTTACAAATCAAACAAGTTAAGGATGATATTTTTATTAGTTAAATAAAATATATATTAGACTTACTAAAAGAATTCAATATAGATGGTTCAAAGGCTATCAATACTCCTGTGAGTACCTCTACTAAGTTAGACATTAACGAAGGTGGAGAAAGCTTTGATCAAAAACCCTATAGAGGTATGATAAGTAGTTTGCTATACCTCATCGTAACTAGACCAGATATCATGTTTAGTGTAGGACTTCATGCTATATTTTAATCTAACCCCAAGCAATTTCATTTAAAAGCTGTCAAAAGGATTTTTAGAAACATAAAAGGAACTCCTAAATTAGGATTATGGTACCCAAAATCTAAAAATTTTGAATTACTTGGTTATGCCGATGCTGATTTTGTTAGGTGCCGAATAGATAGAAAGAGCACACTTGGAATGTGTCAATTTTTAGGACACGCACTTGTCTCTTTGTCCTCCAAGAAACAAAACTCGGTTGCACTATCCACAACCGAAGCCGAACACATTACGACTAGTGCATGTTGTGCACAAGTTGTATGGATGAAAAATATATTAGAAGATTATAAAATTTATCTTAAGAATATTCCTATAAAATGTGACAATACAAGTGTAATATTTTTAACAAAAAATCCTATTCAACACTCTAGAACTAAACATATTGACATTGGGCATCACTTTATACGAGACATTGTTAATAATCATAATGTAATCTTAGAGTTTATTGATATGAAACATCAATTGGCTGATATCTTTACAAAAACCTTAAATGAAGAATAATTTGATTTCATTAAAAGGGAATTAGGGATATTAAATTGTCTGAATATATAAGTTTGTTGTATTTCTTTTCCGGACTTGGTGCCTTCTCTTAATGTATTTCATGAATGGAGTTTTCATGAATTTATTTCAGTTTTATCTTCCTTGATATCAAGTTTACTTCATATTCTTGCTCCATCACTTAATGATGTTTGACATATGAAATTCATTGACAAATGTATCTCTCACATGTTTTAATCTTATGAATCTTTAAATGAGAAATGGATTTGCTTTATGAAGGTTTATTCATGGAATTTCCTTTATCCTTGTTAGAACCCTTGCAGATTCTAAACTTGGGGTTGATCTCTTTAGGGGATCAGCCTCCTTGGAACTCGATAGGGGTTCCTTCCTCCAAATTGCTACTCAAAGACTACAAAAAAGATTTATATATTGCTTGTCAAAAGAGGAGGAATATATGGCTATTTATAGGGCTTCTAAACTCTAACTCCTAATAGGACTCCTACTCAAGACTTCTATTTCTAACCAACTCCTAATAGGACTCCTACTCAAGACTCCTATTCCTTTATAACTCCTAATTCTTCTCTAAGAAACAACCTCCTAACCCTAGCCGACCTCTTCACCTTTTTAATAGGGGTCGACTTAGGTAGGTTTTACATGAATACCCTTCTCAATTATGACTCTCCAGCTAGAGTCCTAATAGACCCGCCCTCTTCAAATTAGCCTTATCCTCAAGGCTGAGATTCCATAAACTTAAGGAACTGGGTCTTCAGCTTCTCATATGATTCCCATGTGGCGTCTTCAAGTGGTAAATTATTCTAATGCACTAGTACTTCAGTGACGCATCACGATCCTACGATCGAGGATGGCTTGTGGTTGAGCATGAATAACTCCATCCTTAATGGTGTTGGGCAGTTGGATCTAGGGTGACTCGTGTTCTCCCAACTTAGGCTTCAAGTATGACACATGGAAAATAGGGTGAATTTTAGCATCCTTAAGCAATTTAAGTTTGTATGCCATAGCTCTAATATGCTCTGTGATATGATAGGGCCCATAAAAACGTAGGGATAGATTCATGGAGAAGTCAGTCGACACTAAGTTCGGTATGGGTAGTGGTTGTAGCTTCCCTGGACTTGCCACTATTTCACCCTTGTGTTGTTGACATACATCACATTATGCCACATATTCAGCAATAATTTTTTTTCATCCCTCTCTAATAAAAATTTTGCTTCACTCTTTTATAAGTTCTCAAGAATCCGGAGTGCCCTGCTGAAGGTATGGGGTGCATTTCATGCAGGATGATTTTGATTCAAGGGGAGTCAAGTATAAGCACAATGCGACCTTTGTAGCGTAGATCCTTCGAATCCCAAGTGTAGAGGACTATTACACTTGGATCTTCCTCTAATTTTTTTATGATGTTGCTGATCTCTAGATCCTTCTTCCATTCTTCCCTATTCTCCTCGAGGAAGCTGGTGTTAGGAAGGGAGATGGCTAAAACCTTAGCTTACTCAAGTAGCCGTAAGAGTGCATCTACAACAATGTTTTCTTTCCCCTTTTTATAAAATTTCATAATAAAATCCAAGAAGTTTGGTTACCCATTTTTGCTACTCAGGGGATGATATTTTTTGTTCCAAAAAGTACTTAAGGCTTTTATGGTCAGCTTTGATTTGAAAGCGTCGCCTGATCAAGTACGGTCTCCACTTGGCTACCACATGCACAATCGCAAGCATCTCCTTGTTATAAATAGTCATCTTAAGATGGGAAGGAGATAATACCTTACTGGTATAAGTAAGGGGGTAGCCATCTTGCATTAGTACAATACCAATTTCGACTTCGGAGGCATCAACTTCAATAATAAAAGTCTTGCCGAAGTCGAGCGCTATCGTCATTGTGGCTTTAAGTTCATCGAAGGTGGTTGTGGCTTTGTCCGACCATTGGAAAGCATCTTTTTTTAGCAAGGAAATAAGTGGTGCACTGATCTTTCCATAGTTTTTCATGAACTTGCAGTAGTAGCCTGTTAAACACAGAAAGCCATGTAGCAATTTTATGTTCCTCAAGGTCGGCCAGTTCTGCATTGCTTCAATTATGGAGGGGTCTACTACCATACCTTCCTCTGATATAATATGCCCAAGATATTCCACCTTCTGTTGAAGAAAGCAAAAATTCGTAGTGGTCATTATATGTTTGAAAGGTGGTTTTCGGTATATCTTCTTCGTACACTCGTATTTAATGATACCCGAATCGAAGGTCCAGCTTTGTGAAGATTCGTGTTCCCTTTCATCTAGCAATTCACCTATTACTAGAATAGGATATTTATCCTTGACGGTGATGCTATTTAAAGCTCGGTAGTCGATGTACATCCGCCAAGTTCTATCCTTCTTGCGTACAAGTAGCATCGGTGAGGAATAGGGGCTGCAACTTAGCCGAACCACCCTTGTTTCAAGCATCTCCTATATGATATTTTTCAATTTCATCCTTCTGGAGGTGAGGATATTGGTATGATTGAGTGTTCACTTGTGGCTTGCCCAGAAGGATTGGAATCCGATGGTCATGTTGCCGCGTAGGAGGAAGACTGCGCGACTCAGCAAAAATGTCAGCTAATTCAGCAAGCAATTAGGGAAGATTTTGATCTTCAATTTCTATTTTCTTTCTCTCTGGTTTCTACTGGAGATGCATCAAAAAGCCACCATTTACCTTGTGCAAAACTTTGTCCATTCGTTGGGTCAAAACAGTGGTTATGTTACTTTCACGCTTTTCGCGTAGGATGATCTGTTTGCCTTTGCAGTAAAATTTCATAATTAATTTGGAGAAGTTCCAAGAGACATCACCTAGCGTCATCAGCCATTCTATGTCGAGCATGGCCTTATAGTCATTAATTGGTAGGAGGAAGAAGTCGGTGATAATTTCTTGGTCTTGCAGTAATAGTTTCACCTGCGGACATCTTTGGTCGCACTTTACGATTCTTCCATCGATGACCTTTATATCAAACTTGCTGCAACCTTCGATGTCAAGCACCATCCGAGCAGCAAGCTTACTATTTAGGAAGTTATTAGTGCTACCCGTGTCGATGAGAATACTGATCGGTTATTGTTTGAGAAGGTTTCCAACTTTCATCGTTTGCGGGTTTGAGTAGCCAGCTAGTGTATATACCATAGCGTCGGTCAGTTGTAGCACTTCTTCCACATCTTATTCTTCTTCATATTCAAGGCTCTCTTCTAGATGTTCAATGACCTCTTCTTCTACTGGTTCAATTATAAGAAGTCTCCCTTTTCTACAACGATGCTCGCGGCTCCACGGCTTGTTGCAATGCCAATATAACCCTTTCGCAGATCGCTCCCGAAGTTCTTCTCTTCTCATCTTTTTTAGTGCAGGGACTCAAATGGTAGTAGGGGGGGCTAAGGGCTTCAGTATTGAAGGTCGAGGAGTGACTCTAGTCCTCTAGGCTTCATGGTTCAATCGCTCCTCTTGAAATCATGCGAAAGAGATGGCTGCCATAAGCGTGTACGATTGTCGCACTTTAACTTCTCCCTGGATCTCCGGCTTCAAGCCCTTAATGAAGGTCCTCAATAGCTATTTTTTAGATCAATCATGAGTTTGATTAGATAACCTTTCAAACCTGGTTTGGTACTCCTGAATGGTGGAGGTTTGTCGGATCTTTGCTAGTTGTCCGTCAATGTTCTCGTAATCAGTTGGTCTGAAGCAAATCAGCAGTCCTTCATTAAATTATTCCCATGAGAGGACTCCATGAGTGTATTCAAACTAGTTAAACCATTGTATGGCATCCCCTTCAAGATGTATAGCCGTAATTTCCGCCATAGATGCATTCGTGGTTTTGTGGTACTGAAAATATCGCTTCGCGCATGAGATCCAACTAATTGGATCTCCTTCTTCCCATCTAGAGAAGTCCACCCTCATGTGTAGATAGTAGGGGTTAGTCATAGAGCCCCCCCTCCCTTGGAAGACATCTCTTCGAGCTTGGTGCGATTGGTTAGAGCTCTCCCCTTGATGTGATTTCTTTGGGCTTGGTGGTTGGCCCAAACTGAGTTTAGTAAAGAGAGTCTGAATCTTATCTTCCATTCGTGCCTCGAAGGCTTCGAATTTAGGATTGATTGCCTCCTTAGATGCCATAGTATATGCCTCCAAATCTGTGATGTTAAGATCTCTCTTTTGTTGTCGGGTTAAAGGCATGTATAGGTTGAGAGAAGTGATAGTCAAAAGGGTTGGTAGATTGGTAGATGTAGGTTGTGGTTTAGGCTTGTTTTGTGGCTGTTTTGGGTACAGTTTATGTTGAATCTCAGATTTTGATGATGAAGTCAATTGATGGGTTAATTAATCTAATCCATATTATTGAGTAAAGTGTGCAGGATTAACTATGATAGCATGAAGACATAAAGCAAGTTTACCGGAGTCAAGTTCGATGGGTGTTCGAGAGTCCATCGAAAATCCGAAGAATCATGGGAAGTGCTGCCGGAACCAACCGAGAAAGAATCGGGGACTTACCAAAGTTTTCGAAAGTCTACCGGAAAGATCATCGGAGGTTCGCAGAGATCCCCGAAAAGGTTCAGGTACTTACTAAAGACACGTTGAACTCGCCACAAGACCGGGAGCCTGCTGGGAGTCCGCTAGAAGAAATTTTAGGGTGTATCGGAAGTTCGCCAGAAGTTAGTCGGAAAACTCGCCAGAAGGAAACTCGAAGTTGCCAGTTAAAAATTTGCTTAGGGCTATGTCTTAATTTTATAGTTTGTATATAATTTGGGTTAGGATTAAAGGTTAATCCTATAACCCGGTTAAGGGCCAATTGGGCTCGAGTTTGGATTGGTTTGGGCCAAGTTTGGAGCCCAACCAGTGAGTTGGAATAGTCCAGGCGGTGGCACCGCCCAGAACCCGAGAGCTCCAGTGGTGGCAGCGCCAGTACACTATCAGTGTCAGAAACTGACAAGCGGTGGCACTATCAGCACCAGGAAACCCAAAAGCAATTCAAATTTGGAGCCCAAATTTGAATCCTCTTAGGGCCTATAAATACTAGTTAATTCTCAGCAGAGATCACAACTTTTTGAGAAGTTAGAAAGTGAGAAAAAGCTCTATCAAAGTCTTGTTTTCAATAGCTCAAGTGTTCACCTCCCTCTTTCTCTTTGAAAAAATATGTAAGAGTGTGAACCACTTGTAAGAAGGTTGTAAAAGGGGTTTTTGGTCATTCCTCTTCAAAGTAATTTGCAAGTGGAAGTTGGGAGCCTCATCGAAGAAGGCTTCGAAAGTGGATGTAGGTCATTTGATCGAACCACTATACAACGTGGTGTTCCTTGAATGTATGAGTATTTAATTTTCTGAACCATTTTTCTACATAGCTGTAAATTATTTGGTTTTCATCTCCCTACTCTTGACTACTTTCGCTCAAGCTATTTTAGCTATGTCATCCGTCGTCGAATCGAAATCTCTACACATTTATCAAATCAATTTTAAACTTACGAGTTTTAATCCGCTGCAAAAATTCACCCCCCCACCCCCCCCCCTCTTAGTGCCGCTCCGATCCTAACAATTGGTATCAGAGCAAGGCTCACTCTCATATATTTAGTTTAATACCCAAGAGAGATAACTTACTCCGGCATGCAAGAGGGTCACTCTATTACACATCCACCTGTGTTTAAAGGGTCGGATTACACGTATTGGAAGACACGTATTAGGATCTTCTTTATTTCCATGGATTTTGAGCTTTGGAATTTTGTCGAAAATGGATTTCAAAAATCTTCTCTTCTGATGAGCGAATGGCATGAATCGGAGAAGAAGGTTTTTGCTTTAAACGCAGAGGCTATGAATGCCTTGTTTTGTGCACTTGACAAAAATGAATTTAATCGTGTTTCGATTTGTGATTCGGCTTTTGATATTTGGAGAACTCTTGAGGTCACTCATGAAGGCACTAGCCGAGTGAAAGAGTCCAAAATCAACATTCTTGTGTATTCTTATGAATATTTCCGGATGAAACCTAGTGAGTCCATAAGAGACATGTATAACCGTTTCACGGATGTCATCAATGGACTCAAAGCTCTTGGTAAAGGTTTTTCTAACTTTGAACTAGTAACTAAAATTTTAAGATCCCTTCCAAAGAGTTGGGATCCAAAAGTTACGGCCATTCAAGATGCCAAGGACTTTAAAACATTTCCTCTCGAAGAACTTATTGGGCCTCTAATGACCTACGAAATGACGTGCTGTACCCATGAAGAGCTCGAGAACCCCCTTCCAAATAACAGGAAGGATATGACACTTAGAACACAAGAAGACCACTTGAAAAAAACATCAAGTGATGAGGACAATGACGATGACATTACACTTTTAACTCAAAAATTTAAAAAATTTATAAGACAGAACAAATTTTAAAATGACACCAAAAACAAATTTGAACATAAAATGGACCAAGTAATATGCTATGAATACAAGAAGCCGGAGCACTTCAAAAATGAATGCCCCCAAGCCATGAAGAAGCAACCGAAGAAGAAGAAAGCTTTAAAAGCAGGATGACTCAAGTGATTCCATGAATGAAGAAGCTAGCAACAAAGAGGAGGCAAACTTCGCACTAATGGCTTTAGGAGGAGAGATATATGATTTAATTAATGAAGATTTATCTTTCAATAAACTTTCTATTGCTTTTCATGAATTATTTGATGAGTGTAGAACTATTATTAAAAAGTTCAATCTATTAAAGAAAGAGCATGCCTTACTACAAAATAAGCTTGATAGTCTTCAAACTCCTCCATCCTCTAAGTGTGAACACTTAGAAGTAATAAAAAATGAGAATTTGCTACTTAAGGAGACCTTAAACAAGTTTAAGGTCGATAGCAATGGCTTGGACAAGATCCTTGCAAACAAGGGTCACGTCACAAATGGAAGTAGAATTGGTTTTATGAGAGGATCTCACCAAAATCCTACCACCTTCATTAAATGACCCACATTACATGTTTCACCTCATTTGAAATGTAATTTTTGTTGTAAATCCAAATATATTGTTTATAAATTTCCATTTAATAAAATTAGTCCACATAAGTTGATATGGGTTCCTAAAGGAACTACAAATAATTCAATGATGAATGGCAAAATTAGTAGATCAATTTTTGAGGCATCCAAAATCAAATGGGTACCTAAAAACATCTTCTTTTGTAGATAAACTCATAAGCTAGGAACAATTGATGGTATCTTGATAGTGGATGCTCAAAACACATGACCGGAGATCCATCTCATTTCTCAATGCTCACTAGCAAAGAAGAAGGGTATATTACCTTCGGAGACAACAACAAAGGTAAAATCATTGGTAAGGGAACCATAGGTAACAAATCAAGTTTTTCAATTGATGATGTGTTGCTATTTGATGGATTAAAACATAATCTATTAAGAATTAGTTAATTATGCGATAAAAGTTTTATCGTTAGATTTCAATCTAATGTGTGCATTATTTAAAAACCAAACAATAACATATCAATGATTGCCTTAAAACAAAATAATGTCTACACCATCAACCTTGATGAACTTAGTAGTAAAATATGTTTTTCCGCTTTAAATGATGATGCTTTGCTTTTGCATAGGAGATTAGGCCATGCAAGTATGAAACTAATATCTATGATTTCATCAAGAGAGTTAGTACGAGGGATTCCCAATATGAAATTTGTTAAGGACAAAATGTGTGATGCTTGTCAACTAGGAAACAAATAAAAACTAGTTTCAAACAAAAAAATCAAATTAGCACTACTAGACCATTCCAATTGATCCATTTGGACTTATTTGGACCTATTGACACAACGAGTCTAGGAGGAAACTTATATGCCTTCGTAATTGTGGATGACTATAGTAGATAAACTTGGACCTATTTATTGGCTCACAAAAGCGATTGTTTCAAATGTTTCTCTAAATTTTATAAACTTACTCAAAACGAAAACGGCTTCATGATTTTATCAATTCGGAGTGATCATGGTGGCGGATTTTAAAATTATGACTTCCAAAGTTTTTATGAATCGAATGGATATAACCATAACTTCTCCACTCCGAGAAATCCTTAACAAAATGGGGTAGTTGAAAGAAAAAATAGAAATTTACAAGAAATGACAAGAATTATGTTAAATGAACATAGTCTACCTATATATTTTTGGGCCAAAGCCGTTTATACGGCTTGCTATGTCATGAGTAGGGTTCTAATAAGACTATCTCTATCAAAAACTCCCTATGAATTATGGAATAAGAAAAAACCAAATGTTTCTTATTTTAAAATTTTCGGTTGTAAATATTTTATTTTTAATAAAAATGATGCTTTAGGAAAATTTGATGCTAAATCCGATGAAGGCATCTTTCTTGGTTACTTTTTTGTTTCTAAGGCTTTTCATGTTGTTAACAAAAGAATGTTAGTTATAGAAGAGTCTATTCATGTAGTTTTTAATGAAATTTCTGAGTTAAAGAAAAATAATTTTGATGATGATCTTGGTTTTGATAATTTGAATTTAAATGAATCCCCTCCTCGAAATAGAAACTTGGATGCATCTTTTTTCGAATTTTCCTTACCCAAGGAATGGAAGTATATAGATGCTCATCCAAAGGAGCTAATTATAGGAGATACATCAAAAGGGATTCAAACTCATTCTTCCTTCAAGATTTTTTGTACTAATGCTGCTTTCCTTTCTCAAATTAAACCTAAATGCATTGACGAAGCCTTAAAAGATGATTCATGGGTTATTGTAATGCAAGAGGAATTGAACCAATTTAAGAGGAATGAGGTATGAAAGCTTGTTCCTAGACCTAGTGACCATTTAGTCATTGGTACTAAATGCATCTTTAGAAACAAGCAAGATGAATGCGGTATCATGGTTAGAAACAAGGCTAGACTAGTGGCCAAAGGTTTCAACCAAGAAGAAGGTATCGACTACGAAGAGACCTTCGCTCCTGTGGCAAGATTAGAAGTCATTAGGATGCTCCTTGAGTATGCTAGTAGTAATAATTTTGAACTATTTCAAATGGATGTCAAAAGTACTTTCTTGAATGGTTTTATTTCCGAAGAAGTGTATGTTGAACAACCTCTCAGATTTGAAAATTCCCTTCTTCCAAATCATGTATTTAAATTGACTAAGGCTCTTTATGGCTTAAAACAAGCTCCTAGAGCTTGGTATGAAAGACTTACTTCCTTTCTTATTTTAAATAATTTTACAAAAGATAAGGTTGACACTACATTGTTTATCAAACATTTTAAAAATAATTTTTTTATTATTCAAATTTATGTTAACGATATTATTTTTGGTTCTTCGGATGAACCACTATGTGAATCATTTGCCAAGTGTATGAGTCATGAATTTGAAATGAGCCGAATGGGAGAATTAACCTCTTTTTTAGGATTACAAATTTAACAACTTAGTAATGGTATATTTCTTAATCAATCTAAATATACTTTAGAATTATTAAAATGATTTAACATTGATGGTTCAAAAGCTATAAACACTCCTATGAGTACTTCCACTAAGTTAGACATGGATGAAAGTGGTGAAAGTTTTGATCAAAAAACATATAGGGGAATGATTGTTAGTTTACTTTACCTCACCGCAACTAGACTAGATATCATATTCAGTATAGGACTTTGTGCTAGGTTTCAAGCTAATCCCAATTTTTCTCATCTTAAAAGTGTTAAAAGAATTTTTAGATATCTTAAAGGAACTCCTAATTTAGGATTGTGGTATCCAAAATCCGATAATTTTGATTTAATAGCTTATGCAGATGTCGATTTTGGCAGATGTAGGATAGATAGAAAAAGCACATCCGGAACATGTGAATTTCTAGGATATGCATTTGTTTCTTAGACTTTCAAGAAATAAAATTCGGTTGCACTATCTACGGCGGAAGCCGAATACATAACTGCAAGTGCATGCTGTGCATAAGTTGTTTAGATGAAAAATACATTGGAAGACTGTGGAATTTATTTAAAGAACATTCCCATAAAATGTTATAATACAAGTGCTATTTGTCTAACCAAAAATCCAATTCAACACTCTAGAACTAAGCATATTGACATTAGGCATCACTTTATACGAGATCTTGTTAATAATAATATTGTCATTCTAGAATTTATTGATACAAAGCATCAATTAGTGGATATTTTCACAAAAGCCTTAAATGAAGATCAATTTGACATTATTAGAAGGGAATTAGGCATGTTGAATTGTCCTTGTGAATTAGCTTGATTGTATATATTTTTCAAAAAATTTTCATCCTCTTTTCAGTTTTCATGGATTTGACTTCTTTCTTTTCGATTTTGAATGACATCTTAAAGAGTGATCCAAGAAATTATCCTATCTTAAATCAAACACATTAAAACTTCTAAAAATAAAAATAAAAAAAATATTTTTTAGCGTGCCAGCGGTGGCACCGCTAGAACCGATGGTAGCACCGCTTGGGCGCTCAGTCCCCAGGCAGTGGCACCATTGGGTTGGCGGTGCCACCGCCCGAGAACCCCCTTATAAAGAAAAGCGGGGGGGGGGGGGGGGGGGGGGGGTTAGGGTTGGCGGTGGAACTGCCCCAACCCGAGAGCACCCTCCTAGCACTCTCACATAGCCCTCTAAGTCTCACTCAACCTCATTCTAAGCCTCTAGAAGCTTAAGAGAAGGGTTCTTCTTGGATCAAGCTCTCTACCTCCCAAGAAAACTTATATAAGGTAAGATCTGAAAATTTTTTTTTTCTTCCTCTCATTATTTGGCCTATTCCATAAAGTTCTCTCTTAATCTATCATCATGATTAGATATGGCTCCTAAGAGATCATCCAGAACCAAAGGAAAAAGGATCGAAGGAGATTCCTATGACCAAATCCTCTTTAGATCTAATGAAGTAACCCTTAGGTATCCAAATTTCGAAACAAGAACAATACATAAGGGCAAACATGTTGATCTAGATGAACTTAGAAACCTAGAACCCATTAGATGGTTTGCAAATATAGATGTCTTATCTATCCTATAAATCGATGAACCGATTTACCCTAGTTTGGTTAGGTTATTTTATGTCAACTTAAGTGTGGACAATGATAGCTTAACTACCTACCTCTTAGGAACATAAATTCGAATATTTGATAGCACTATATGTGAGTTAATTAGAATTGCAAAAAAGGATAGGAGTTGTTATTTTAGAAGTAAATGGGATATCATTGCAATCGAAGCAACTTACTCCGAAGCCTTAGAAACTGTTTTTGCAAATCTGAACCTAGGCATAATTCCCAAAAGTTACGAGCACTTGTTGCCCTTTAGCTCTAAATTTCTGCATCACATCATGATAAGCATCCTACTTCCTAAACAAATTCATCATGGTGAGATTAGTCAAATAGAGTTAAGTACTATGTATTGGATTATGACCGGCCAAAATAATTATTTTGGATACTTAATCCGGCAATATATGTAAGACATAATAGCTAAAGACTCAATGTTACCTTATAGGGGGTTAGTCACTCGATTAATGCTTGCCTATAATATTTGTGTCTCACCCGAGGAAGAAATAATCCAGGTCGATCGATTTAACACTATCAATAGAAACCTACACAAGAGACTTAGGTGCACTTTTGGCAATGGTATATGGATTAGGCAACCTAGAAGGACTGATCCAGTTCCCCTACCAGTAGAACGCCCTAAAACACCCATTTTTAAGGGAAATAAATCTCCTCCTCCTAGTCCCTTTGGTGCAGCGCATTCAGAACTAGCTCCTGCTTCATCTTTTGAAGATCCCATCATGACAGAATTAAATCAAATCAAATCACAATAAGAGCAACACAAATCATAGCAAGAACAAATCCAATTACAGCAAGTTGAAATTTTGAGGGAACTATGATAGATGAACCAGATGATAGATGCCATGTATAGGAACTTTGGAATTCCTCTTAAGAAATAATCATTGTGTTAAACCTGTCTTATTATTATAAACCTCTGTGCTACCTTGACATGCGTTTGACATTATCCTAGTGTATGATGTTGGATGTTTCTTTTCGAAATTTTGTCAACATTTTGATGGCACCTTCATGTTATTTTAGATGATTTGATGTCTTCCTTGAATGATGGATCTTAATGCCAATTTGAAGCTTTGTCAATTTTGACATCTCCTTTTCAAGATTTTTTTTCTTATGAGATGATTTTATGAATGACTTCAATGATCATGAGTTATATGCTTGAAAACTCATCTCCTTTTTGTTGATGACAAAGGGGGAGAAGAATGTACAAAAGATTGATGACTTGTGCAAATATGAAATTAGAATGACTTATATGTATCGTATTGCAATAGCTTATATGTTGTATAATACAATGAAAAATATCTTATATGTGTTATATTCCTTAAAATCCTAAAACTTTTTGAGAATATCACATATGAAAGTTTTTAGATTGGTTGTCGTATCATGATTATCATTATATATATATATATATATATGATAAGCAATCATCTCATGATCATATGAAATCATGCCTTGCATTTATATCATGAGATCCATTTTGAAATTTTAAATTATTATTATTTCTTGCTAAAATGATAATTATCTTTTATCATTCGACTTGAAAATAATTTTCATGCCTTGAAATTATGGGAAATATGAAGTTTTGTATTTGCTCATGTTTACTAAGAATAACGATAAGTTCGACGGATTGAACTTATTTGTTTAGGCTTGAATTTAAAGAGATTGAATTCAAGTATTTTTATCTTCTCATAATATGGCATATAGATAGGAGGAGTTATGATTAACTCCGTCATCAATTGATTGTCATCATCAAAAAGGGAGAGATTGTTGAATCTCAGATTTTGATGATGAAGTCAATTGATGGGTTAATTGATCTAATTCATATTATTGAGTTAAGTGTGTAGGATTAACTATGATAGCATGAAGATATATAACAAGTTTACCGAAGTCAAGTTCGATGGGTGTTCGAGAGTCCGCCGAAAGTCCGAAGAATCGTCAGAAGTTCTGTCGGAACCAATCGAGAAAGAATTGGGGACTTGCCAATGTTTTCGGAAGTCTGCCAGAAAGATCGTCGGAGGTTCATAGAGATAACTGAGAAGGTTCGGATACTTGCTAAAGACACGTTGAACTCACCACAAGACCGGGAGCCTGCTCGGAGTCCGCTAGAAGAAATCCGAGGGTGTATCGGAAGTCCACCGGAAGTTTGCCGGAAAGCTCGCTAGAAGGAAACTTGAAGTTGCCAGTTAAAAATTTGCTTAGGGCTATGTCTTAATTTTGTAGTTTATATATAATTTAGGTTAGGATTAAGGGTTAATCTTATAACCTGGTTAGGGGCCAATTGGGCTCGAGTTTGGATTGGTTTGGGCCATGTTTGGAGTCCAACCAGTGAGCTAGAATAGTCCAGGCGGTGGCACTGCCTAGAACCCGAGAGCTCCGGTGGTGGCAGCGCCAGTACACTGTCAGTGTTAGACACTGACGGGCGATGGCACCGCCAGCACCGGAAAACCCAAGTGTAATTTAAATTTGGAGCCCAAATTTGAATCCTCTTGGGGCCTATAAATACTCGTCAATTCTAAGCAGAGATCACACCTTTTTGAGATGTTAGAAAGTGAGAAAAAGCTCTAGCAAAGTCTTGTTTTCAATAGCTAAAGTGTTCACCTCCCTCTTTCTCTTTGAAAAAATCTGTAAGAGTGTGAACCACTTGTAAGAAGGTTGTAAGAGGGGTATTTGGTCATTCCTTTTCAAAGTGATTTGCTAGAGGAAGTTGGGAGCCTCATCGAAGAAGGCTCCGAAAGTGGATGTAGGTCATTTGACCGAACCACTATACAACGTGGTGTTCCTTGAATGTGTGAGTGTTTAATTTTCTGAACCATTTTTCTACTTAGCTGTAAATTATTTGGTTTTCATCGCCCTACTCTTGACTACCTTCGCTAAAGCTATTTTAGCTATGTCATCCGTCGTCGAATCGAAATCTCTACACATTTACGAAATCGATTTCAAACTTACAAATTTTAATCCGCTGCAAAAATTCACCCCCCCCCCCCCCTCTTAGTGCCGCTCCGATCCTAACAATTGGTATCAGAGCAAGGCTCACTCTCATATATTTAGTTTAATACCCAAGAGAGATGACTTACTCCGGCATGCAAGAGGGTCACTCTATTACACAGCCGCCTATGTTTAAAGGGTCGGATTACACGTATTGGAAGACAAGTATCAGGATCTTCCTTATTTGCATGGATTTTGAGCTTTAGAATATTGTCAAAAATGGATTTCAAAAATTTTCTCTTCCAATGAGCGAATGGGATGAATCAGAGAAGAAGGTTTTTGCTTTAAACGCAGAGGCTATGAATGCCTTGTTTTGTGCGCTTGACAAAAATGAATTTAATCATATTTCGATTTGTGATTCGACTTTTGATATTTGGAGAACTCTTGAGGTCACTCATGAAGGCACTAGCCAAGTGAAAGAGTCCAAAATCAACATTCTTGTGCATTATTATGAATATTTCCGGATGAAACCAAGTGAGTCCATAAGAGACATGTACACCCGTTTCACGGATGTCATCAATGGACTCAAAGCTCTTAGTAAAGGTTTTTCTAACTTTGAACTAGTAACTAAAATTTTAAGATCCCTTCCAAAGAGTTGGGATCCAAAAGTTATGGCCATTCAAGAGGCCAAGGACCTTAAAACATTTCCTCTCGAAGAACTTATTGGGTCTCTAATGACCTACGAAACGACGTGTCATACTCATGAAGAGCTCGAGAACCCCCTTTCAAATAACAGGAAGGATATGACACTTAGAACACAAGAAGACCACTTGAAAAAAAACATCAAGTGATGAGGACAGTGACGATGACATTACACTTTTAACTCAAAAATTTAAAAAATTTATAAGAAAGAACAAATTTAAAAATGATATAAAAAACAAACTTGAACATAAAATGGACCAAGTAATATGCTATGAATACAGGAAGCCGGGGCACTCTCATATTTGGTTTAATACCCAAGAGAGATGGCTTACTCCGACATGCAAGATGGTCACTCTATTACACGTCCGCTTATGTTTAATTGGTCAGATTACAGGTATTGTAAGACTCGTATGAGGATCTTCCTTATTTCCATGGATTATAAGCTTTGGAATATAGTCAAAAATGGATTTAAAAAATCTTCTCTTCCGATGAGCGAATGGGATGAATCGGAGAAGAAGGTTTTTGCTTTAAATGTAAAGGTTATGAATGCCTTGTTTTGTGCACTTGACAAAAATGGATTTAATCGCATTTCGATTTGTGATTCAGCTTTTGATATTTGGAGAACTCTTGAGGTCACTCATGAAGGCACTAGCCAAGTGAAAAAGTCCAAAATCAACATTCTTGTGCATTCTTACAAACTTTTCCGGATGAAACCAAGTGAGTCCATCGGAGACATGTACACCCGTTTTATGGATGTCATCAATGGACTCAAAGCTCTTGGTTTAGGTTTTTCTAACTTTGAAATAGTAACTAAAATTTTAAGATCCCTTCCAAAGAGTTGGGATCAAAAAGTTACGGTCATTCAAGAGGCCAAGGACCTTAAAACATTTCCTCTCGAAGAACTTATTGGGTCTCTAATGACCTACGAAATGACATGCCATGTTCATGAAGAGCTCGAGAACCCCCTTCCAAAGAATAGGAAGGATATGACACTTAGAACATAAGAAGACCACTTGAAAGGAACATCAAGTGATGAGGACAATGACGATGACATTGCACTTTTAACTCAAAAATTTAAAAAAATTATAAGAAAGAACAAATTTAAAAATGAGACCAAAAACAAACTTGAACATAAAAAGAACCAAGTAATATGCTACGAATGCAAGAAGTCGGGGCACTTCCAAAATGATTGTCCCCAAGCCAAGAAGAAGCAACCGAAGAAGAAGAAAGCTTTAAAAGTGACTTGGGACGACTCAAGTGATTTCGAGAATCTAGAAGTTAGCAATAAAGAGAAGGCAAATTTCACGATAATGACTTTAGGAGGAGAGGTATGTGATTTAATTAATGAAGATTTATCTTTCGATGAACATTCTATTGCTTTTCACGAATTATTTAATGAGTATAAAACTATTTGTAAGAAGTTCAATCTATTAAAGAATGAGCATATCTTACTACAAAATAAACTTGATAGTCTTCAAACTCCTCCATGCTCTAAGTGTGAACACTTAGAAGAAATAAAAAATGAGAATTTGCCACTTAAGGAGACCTTAAACAAGTTTAAGGTCCATAGCAAAGGCTTGGACAGGATCCTTGCAAATAAGGGTCACATCGCAAATAGAAGTGGAATTGGTTTTGTGAGAGGATCTCTCCAAAATCCTACCACCTTCATTAAAGGACCCACACTAAATGTTTCACCTCATTTGAAATGCAACTTTTGTTGTAAATCCAAACATGTTGTTTCCAAATGTCCATTTAAGACAATTAGTCCACATAAGTTGATACGGGTTCCTAAAGGAATTATAAAGAATTCAATGATTAATGACAAAATTAGTAGATCAATTTTTAGGCACCCAAAATCTAATGGGTACCTAACAACCATACTCTTTTGTAGACAAACTCACAAGCTAGGAGCAAGAGATGGTATATTGATAGTGGATCCTCAAGGCACATGACTGGAGATCCATCTCATTTCTCTATGCTCACTAGCAAAGAAGAAGGATATGTCACTTTCGGAGACAACAACAAAGGTAAAATCATTGGTCAGAGAACCATAGGTAACAAATCAAGTTTTTTAATTAATGTTGCCTTGCTAGTTGATGGATTAAAATATAATCTTTTAAGCATTAGTCAATTATACGATAAAGGTTACATCATTAGATTTGAACCTAATGTGTGCATTATTGAAAAACCAAACATTA